>NC_056441.1:20289232-20356732 GCF_018296145.1 Oncorhynchus tshawytscha | reverse complement strand
AAATCTGGAAAATGATAGAGAAATGTTTTTCTTATGATATTGTTATAGTCAAGCATGTGTCAAATCCACTGCGCTCCTATTAGACTGCCTGTAATTTAAATGTCAAACATCATTTTTCCAATTGATAACAAACTAGACTCTGTCATGCTAACGAATTACAGTCTTGAGCAGATGTAGAAAATGAAATTAGCATTGATCTAAGAGTGTGGCCGGGAAGTTCTCTTGTCATCTATTGGCTGCGACTGCATGGAAGAGTGGAGACTAACACAATACTACATGGTTTGGCTAGACTGTGTGCGCATCAACTCAATCTCTGTGTGTAACGACAGCTACTGTCCAGTGGAGGGAGCCCTTGGCAGCGTAGAGCCCAGCTCCAGAAGCTCTCAGCTCAGACTCAGCTGCTAGAGGAACTGGGAGAGATCAGCACAGAATGCCTGGGGAGCATCACCTCAGCTGCTGATGGTGGGTTCTCTCACACTCTCTCTCGATACTTTACAGTTGAGTAAATATGAATATAATGGAGGCTACTTTGTACTCCCTCTCTGGGGCAAGGAACTAGGTCAGATAATGAATCTCTATGTCCTCCCTCCTCTCTCTCAGTGCTCCCAGGGCTGGCAGAGCGGCCAGGGCTGATGGCTCTGTGGTCAGAGTGTAGTGGTTCTGGAGGACAGTTTCACACTACGCTGGACCGGGTGCTTAAACACATGCACCACAGCTACACCAGTCCACTGCAGGAGAGGCACCCACACACCACAGCTGAAACAGGTAGGCCTCTCTTTCTCTCTGTGTGTTTGTGTCTTAAAATGTTTTGTGTTTGGAGCTATTTGTTTCCAACATTTCAAAGTGTATGATGTATATGTGAGTGAATCTGAACTACACCATAGTTCAGGGGTCATCAGCTAGATTCAGCCGTGGGATGTTTTTTTTTCTTGTGCGGATTTCAAGGGACCGGAACATAATTACAAATAATTTGAGGACTGCAAGAAGCCCAAACAGAGATAATAATTGACTAAGACATAAAAATGTAAAACCTTTCTTACACATATGACCACGTGTCTCTATCATGCGTGGGAATACTTGCGAACAGATTTCCAAAGTTAAAATCACTTGGAGCTGATTTCCTGGTGTTTTTAGTCTTATGTCCAACAATGAAAATGCTAAAAAAATCAATACCATTTAAAAAACATTTTTTGCTGGTAAAACTTGTGGGCCAAATAAAACCACCAATTAGGGAACCCTGCCATAGTGTAGTGTCCTGTCACTGTATACATCTCACACAGCTGTCTGTCCTGTCACTGTATACGTCTCACACAGCTGTCTGTCCTGTCACTGTATACATCTCACACAGCTGTATGTCCTGTCACTGTATACATCTCACACAGCTGTCTATCCTGTCACTGTATACATCTCACACAGCTGTCTATCCTGTCACTGTATACATCTCACACAGCTGTCTGTCCTGTCACTGTATACATCTCACACAGCTGTCTATCCTGTCACTGTATACATCTCACACAGCTGTCTATCCTGTCACTGTATACATCTCACACAGCTGTCTGTCCTGTCACTGTATACATCTCACACAGCTGTCTGTCCTGTCACTGTTTACGTCTCACACAGCTGTCTGTCCTGTCACTGTATACGTCTCACACAGCTGTCTGTCCTGTCACTGTGTACGTCTCACACAGCTGTCTGTCCTGTCACTGTATACATCTCACACAGCTGTCTGTCCTGTCACTGTTTACGTCTCACACAGCTGTCTGTCCTGTCACTGTATACGTCTGTCCTGTCACTGTTTACTTCTCACAGCTGTCTGTCCTGTCACTGCTGTCTGTCCTGTCACATCTCACACAGCTGTCTGTCCTGTCACTGTATACATCTCAGACAGCTGTCTGTCCTGTCACTGTATACGTCTCACACGGCTGTCTGTCCTGTCACTGTATATCTCAGACAGCTGTCTGTCCTGTCACTGTATACATCTCAGACAGCTGTCTGTCCTGTCACTGTATACGTCTCACACAGCTGTCTGTCCTGTCACTGTATACGTCTCACACAGCTGTCTGTCCTGTCACTGTATACGTCTCACACAGCTGTCTGTCCTGTCACTGTATACGTCTCACACGGCTGTCTGTCCTGTCACTGTATACATCTCAGACAGCTGTCTGTCCTGTCACTGTATACATCTCAGACAGCTGTCTGTCCTGTCACTGTATACATCTCAGACAGCTGTCTGTCCTGTCACTGTATACATCTCAGACAGCTGTCTGTCCTGTCACTGTATACATCTCAGACAGCTGTCTGTCCTGTCACTGGATACATCTCAGACAGCTGTCTGTCCTGTCACTGTATACATCTCACACAGCTGTCTGTCCTGTCACTGGATACATCTCACACGGCTGTATGTCTCTTCCCTCTCGGTCCTCCACAGTGATCTGGCTGGTGGTGAGTGAGATGGTGGACAGGAGTGAACTGGCCTCCCCTCCTCCCTCGGCCCTGTCCCAGGACGTCCTCACAGTGTTCCAATTCCACAGCTACGTCTCAGAGCACAGTGTTGGGGACATGAAGGAACACCTACTGCAGGTGGCTAGAGAGGGTAAGGCTCAGGACCAACACACCTTCTACCAGCATTCATGTAACTAGCCTCCCTTCCTCATCTGTTGGGGGTCCTAGTGTACTAATTTCCTTGGAGGCAGAGTTGTTTATAATCTAGGTGCCAGTCTGTTTTGCTTTAACTAACATTTTGCTGTTTGGCAAGACAATGATGTAGTGTGGAATGTCGAACCAGTCAGTAACCCAAGTTAGAGGTCTGATCTGATGAAGACTGAGGGGTCCAAACATTGACTTGCTAGATGGTCCGCTGAACAAAACTTGCTTGTAGCTATAAGTACCCGTGTGAGTTAATTATGTAATAAACTGGAATGGCCGTCCATCCCTCAGCTGTGTTTGCGGAAGGCCTGAGCGGCGGCGACTCGGAGCGTTGTCTAAAGGAATTAGAAGAGGTGTCACACACCGGCCTGTGTCCCCAGTTGCAGACTCTCAGGGCCCTGGCCTCCCTCCTCTCCCACAAAGACCCCCAGCTCAGCAAGGCCGCAACTGCCTACATCACTTCCGCTGCCTCTCACACACCCTTTAGGTCAAAGGTCAGTGTGTGTGTGTGAAATGGTGTTTCTATTAGCCTGAGAGTGTCAAGGATCAACCCTACTGTCTGTCAAGGTACTCACTAAACCAGCCAGGATTACTGGACAGGTGTGTTATGGCAGGGAACTGAGTTTCTGTGTGTGTGTTTACAGGCGGTGGACTGCTACACACAGTCCTTGTCGGAGGGGGGAGTTCTAACGCAAAGGTCTGCCTGCGCTGCTCTCAGTTGTCTACAGGTCAGTGTATATCTGACTGCAATATTCTATTTATTTATTTTATTTTAAATGTTACCCTCTTTTCTCCCCAATTTCGTGGTATCCAATTGTTAGAAATTACTATCTTGTCTCATCGCTACAACTCCCGTACGGGCTCGGGAAGAGACGAAGGTCGAAAGCCATGAGTCCTCCGAAACACAACCCAACCAAGCCGCACTGCTTCTTAACACAGCGCGCATCCAACCCGGAAGCCAGCCGCACCAATGTGTCGGAGGAAACACTGTGCACTAAAAAAATAAAGTGAAGTTTAACCAGTCTGTATGTTCCTGGTCTTAGTAAGATGGATTTATTAATCAAGTAATTCATATTCATTATGTCTCACTGCAAGAGCGTGACATTCCTTATGAACTTCTTCAGTGGCTTAGTCTCCTTTCATCAACGTACCGGTTATGAAGTGAACCTGTTCTTCTCTCTGTCAGGCGGTAGAGAGTATTCAAGCGGTGGTGTTGCTGTGTGACTCGGCAGACGAGGAGCTTCACCACATTGCCATAGAAACCCTGCTCACCTTGGGTGAGTGGTTGACAAACAATGTCTGTTTTAGTGAACCTTGATCCATTTTCAAATGGTTGAGGTCTAACATCTCCTTCTCTTTCTTCTTCTGCCGATGACGGTCCCCAGGAGAGGAGGGGCGTCTGGCGTATGAGCAGCTGGACACGGTGCCCAGGGAGCTGGTACAACTGGGGACAAGGCGAGGGACCGCTGTCACCACTGCCTTCTGAAAGCACAGGTCTAATTAACTTAACCTAGGAGCATCATAACCACAGGAGGGGGACAACCCCCTCCCCCCCAACAGAACAACCTGTTCTGGCCTCCCTCCACTGCGCCTGAACATTTGAATGGACACAGCTAGGGGGAGGGGCCTGATCAAAGCAGAGGAGCCCAACTCATCATCAAAGGGCCACATGTCTCATCCTTCTCAACAGACTGGTCTAAATCCTAGCTGTCCACTGACCACCACTATTAAGCAATCTCTCACTGCACAGACAGAGCCTATTTACTATCATAACTATTATTATGAATCTTATTATCACGGTTGTGTTTGACATTGTTATTATCAGTATCACAGTTATGATTGCTTTATATAACTGCTATTAATTATTTGTTTTAGTAAGTGACGTTCACATTAGTCGACGGCTATTTGTACTTTGGAATTGCACTGTGGCAGGCATGTAAATATCATAGCACAGCATTAAACTCTGTGTGATAATGAGTGACGCATCGAAATGGATTGAGTTGGTGTTTTTCTGAAATGCACCGTTGAGTTTCAGGGATTTTACAGACAGTTTGAACACTTTCTGTCGGAGTGTGTCATGGAAGAGAAGTCAGAAGACAGATTCAGGTTGCTCAGGAGGAGGTAGTTAATGTTCGCAATCTCACGTCATCAACATGCAAAAAGAGGAAGACGGTGTCTTACCGACCAGCAATGTCCTCACTTCATCAACATGCACAACGTGGAGAGAATCATATACTTGGATTGCTTAATTTAACAAACTCTTCTACCAACACATGCCTGGGATCTGCATTCAGAGTTTGATTGAATGTCTGCTTGCTGGGAACTGATTTGAGATCAGTTGTTTAAGCCACTGGAGGAGATTGATCAGAATCTATTGTTTTGGAAGCAAGTTGGCCTCCATGCATGTGCCCATTACTACATGTACTGCTCTTTTCATCCTATTGGTACTAATGCAGTCTAGGAGTATGTGTTAGTTAGGTAATGTTAGTGAGAAATGAGAACATAACTGCTCCATAGCGGTACAGATCAGAACCAAGGGGTTTGTATAAGATGGGATGTTGCCGAGGCTATAGTGCTCCGTATAGCTTCTTATGCCTATTGTAACTATACTACTGAGTCCATGGCTTCTTTGCCACGACAACAAAACATGTTTGTTTCTCGACCTAATTTATTTTCTTATTCACACGTCACATTTTGGATTCTAATATTCTTTAATTTGCATGTACTTTTTTGAGTAAGAGGGCAGAATGCAGATACTAGTAAAATTGATTCATTTTCTGCTTCTGGTTGACATTTCAAATATTGGCCTCAAATTCATTTTGGGAATGATCTTGCTTACATAAAATGTAACTCAAAATGTTGATTTGTTTAGCTCTTTTGGAATTTGTTTACGCGTTTAAAGGAAAAATCCACTCAAAAACTATATTTTGGGAGAGTATCAACAGTAGACTAATGAAAACAAATACCAAAAAGATGTTTGCGTGGATTCTTCCTGTAAGTAGAATGAATGGTTGGTTATTATTTGGAGAGGATTTGCCAATATCATATAGCTTTGGTCCAAATGGGACAGTAGATATTAGAGAATGTTACTTTATTACGCAAGTGACTCATAACCAAAGTAAACCCTGAATTTAAGAAGATCATCTTTTGTAAGAATGAATTATGAACCTTTCTGCAACCTGGCCTCTACACCCAGACTCACCTGAAAAGCACAATAATATGAATCAATGTTATCTAAATGATCATCCCAATCCTGCGACATTACATCGGGTTCTAACTAATTGCACACTCTCCAAAAGCCATAGCGATGAAATAGGTGTATTTAAGGCAGTAATATGTGTGATAATGTTATTTTTTCTTTTGTATATTAAAGCTGTAAGTGTGAGTTGTTCAAATTGAAGATGGCTTTTTGTTTTTCTATGTCAAAGTGTGGCCTTGTGTTCGCTGAACATGGTCTATATTTTGAGTAACAATGCCTGTTTCTCCCATGATGTGAATAACATTACAGTATTTTAGTAAGATGATACTAGTTACTTCAAGGACCAATTCGAACAACATCCTCGTTGTTTTTTCTCTCCACGAGGCCTCTGCTTTCTTTCTACTAAACGTGACCAGCGTTGTGAATTGACATTTTGCTTCAATTCAAATCCAAGTCATCAGATTAAAGACGTAGGTCAAACAATTCAACGTTGTTTAATATGCATCCTATTTTATGTAACCACACATGATTTGCATTATATCTTTACATTATGGTAAACCTTGGACTTGAACAGAAAGCACACAGAAAGGTCATGTCACATAGCTTCAGTAGACTGCATTACATTATTTTCTCCTATTGGTTTACAGTATTTCTCCTGCTCAATGAAAGTGGCAATAAAGTTTATTTTTGCATAATTATGAAAATGTTGTCCGATTGTTTCATTTATTGGAGATACATGGGATATGGATCAGAAGTTCACAGGTTGTAATCTTGCCAATGCCTTTTCTTAAAATAGGGCAACCTTGCATGTGGTTTACGTGATCTGATCAAGAGGAGCCAATCATAAGGGGACTCCCAATCACGGCCGGTTGTGACACAGCCTGGAATTGAACCAGGGTCTGTAGTGATGCCTCTTGCACTGAGATGCAGTGCCTTAGACTGCTGCCTCCCGAGCATCTGCCCAGCCCAGCATGCTCACTCTCCCATCCCTACTGCCTACATTGTTTGCCACTTGGCCTTAAATCGGACCAATTTGTTTTTCTCAGTTGACCATGCTATTAAAATATTAAAATAGTGTCAACGATGGGGGATTAATAGACTTCCAAGTTTTTTTTGAATAGATTTTTTCAAGATGAGTTATGAGAAGAGAATTGTCCAGCCCATCGGGTATCTCACAACACCCCCATATGTCTTGTCTTGAAATATGCAGACTGACGGAATAAAAGTATGTTTACATTGTCATACAGTTGAAGTCGGAGGTTTACATACATCTTAGCCAAATACATTTAAACTCAGTTTTTCACAATTCCTGACATTTAATCAGAGTAAAAATTCCCTGTCTTAGGTCAGTTAGGATCACCACTTTATTTTAAGAATGTGAAATGTCAGAATAATAGTAGAGAGTATTATTTATTTCAGCTTTAATTTCTTTCATCACATTCCCAGTGGGTCAGAAGTTTACATACACTCAATTAGTGTTTGGTAGCATTGCCTTTAAATTGTTTAATTTGGGTCAAACGTTTCGGGTAGCCTTCCACAAGCTTCCCACAATAAGTTGGGTGAATTTTGGCCCATTCCTCCTGACAGAGCTGGTGTAACTAATTCAGGTTTGTAGGCCTCCTTGCTCAAACACACTTTTACAGCTCTGCCCACAAATGTTCTGTGGGGTTGGGCCATCACAAAGGTCAGGGCTTTGTGATGGCCACTCCAATACCTTGACTTTGTTTCCTTTTGACACAACTTTGGAAGTATGCTTTGGGTCATTGTCCATTTGGAAGACCCATTTGTGACCAAGCTTTAAGACTGATGTCTTTTGATATTGCTTCAATATATCAACATAATTTTCCTGCCTCATGATGCCATCTATTTTGTGAAGTGCACCAGTCCCTCCTGCAGCAAAGCACCCCCACAACATGATGCTGCCACCCACGTGCTTCAAGGTTGGGATGGTGTTCTTCGGCTTGAAATCCTCCCCCTTTTTCCTCCAAACATAATGGTCATTATGGCTAAACAGTTCATTTTTGTTTCATCAGACCAGAGGACATTTCTCCAAAAAGTATAATCTTTGTCCCCATGTGCAGTTGCAAACCGTAGTTTGGCTTTTTCATGGTGTTTTGGAGCAGTAGCTTCTTCCTTGCTGAGCAGCCTTTCAGGTTATGTCGATATAGGACTCGTTTTACTGTGGATATAGATACTTTTGTACCTGTTTCCTCCAGCATCTTCACAAGGTCCTTTGCTGTTGTTCTGGGATTGATTTGCACTTTTCGCACCAAAGTACGTTCATCTCTAGGAGACAGAACGCGTCTCCTTCCTGAGCGGCATGACGGCTGCGTGGTCCCATAGTGTTTATACTTGCGTACTATTGTTTGTACAGATGAATGTGGTACCTTCAGGTGTTTGGAAATTGCTCCCAAGGATTAACCAGACTTGTGGAGGTCTACAATTAATTTGAGGTCTTGGCTGATTTATTTTCATTTTCCCATGATGTCAAGCAAGGAGGCACTGAGTTTGAAGGTAGGCCTTGAAATACATCCACAAGTACACCTCCAATTGACTCAAATGTCAATTAGCCTATCAGAAGCTTCTAAAGTCATGACATCATTTTCTGGAATTGTCCAAGCTGTTTAAAGCCACAGGCAACTTAGTGTATGTAAACTTCTGACCCACTGGAGTTGTGATACACTGAATTATAAGTGAAATCATGTCTGTAAACAATTGTTGGAAAAATGACTTGTGTGATGAACAAAGTAGATGTCCTAACTGACTTGCCAAAAGTCGAAACCAGCTGTTCAGAGATCATCTGCCTCCAGAGATAAAACATTTTTATCCCAAGAGGGTGTGACACCTACTCCTATTGCCTGCTGCATGAATGCTGATCTGTTCACCATCTGCCCTGGCCTGACTCCCCCTGTCCTGTACAGGTATCCCACCACACTTCCCCTTCTCTCCCGCTTTTGCTTGCCTACAGCACTCACACACTGTTGGGGCTAGCCCCAAGCCATTAATCAAATCAAATCAAATTTATTTATATAGCCCTTCGTACATCAGCTGATATCTCAAAGTGCTGTACAGAAACCCAGCCTAAAACCCCAAACAGCAAGCAATGCAGGTGTAGAAGCACTTCATTATTGTTTTGTGCTTTTTGATATTTTGTTATTTGCCTCATGACTCCTGTATGTTTTGTTGACTATGAACTTTCTTGTTTACCCAACTGTAGGACAGGCTGTTTGTTCCCACACTTGGTGCCTGACTCTCTATTGGTTGCAAAGACTTTTGGCCTCCCATCCTATTCCAACCACCTATCGCCAGCTTTGTATTCATGTTACCTGATGAAATTGCTGTACAATATGATCTTGTTGCCATCTAATGCACATTCAGATGTCATAAATCAACACTGCAGAGCTCTTCCTGTCCTCTGCCGTGCCTTGATTGTATTAATGCTGATGTCTGGAAATGTGCATGAACACCATGGCCCATCATCTACAGTTGCTAGCCCCAATTCTGACTTGTGCACTGATTTCTGCTCTCGTAAAAGCCTGGGTTTTCTGCACATTAACACTAGAAGCTTATTACCTAAAATGGATCAAGCGTGAAAGTGTGGGTTCACAGCTCCAATCCAGATGTGTTGGTCATTACTGAGACTTGGTTAAGGAAGAGTGTTTTGAACACTGATGTTAACCTTTCTGGTTATAATCTTTTTCGGCAAGACAGATCTTCCAAAGTTGGGGGAGAGGCAATCTTTACCATGGATCACCTTCCGTGCTCGGTTGTCTCCACCAAATCTGTCCCCAAACAATTTCATTTGCTGGTTTTAAGCATTAAACTTTAAAATAGCTATTTGTTGACTGTTGCTGGGTGTTATCGTCCTCCATCAGCACCGGCCTGTACACGACCTGCCCTACGCTCTCTCCTGGCCCCTTATACTAAGTCTGAATTTGTCCTGCTAGGTGACCTAAACTGGGACATGTTTAAACCATCTGACCAAGTCCTAAAGCAATGGGACTCCCTAAATGTTTCCCAGATTATCACCAATCCCAACGTGTGACTCCAAACACCCAGAAAAGGCAACTCTCCTCAATGTTACCCTCACAAATAATCCTGATAGGTATCAGTCTGGTGTTTTCTGTGATGACTGTTTTACAGCCTGTGTTTGTATTGGCTGCTCAGTGAAACGACCTGTCCTGATTTGTCAGACGCTTGCTAAAAAACTTTAATGAGCAAGCCTTCCTTCATGGCCTGGCCTCTGTAAATTGGTATAAAATTAGCATGATCCCCTCTGAAGACACTTGGACCTTTTTTGATATTTTCAGTGATATTGTAAACAAACACACCCCCATAAAGAAAATGATCATTAAAAACCGGTTCAGCTCCTGGTTCAACCGTGACCTTGCAGAGTTACTCCACTTCAAGAATTGAATTTGGTGAAAGGCTCAGCCCACGCATACTCAGGCTGACTGGCTCTCTTTCACGCAAATGAGAAATAAGTGCACTCAGGCTATCCGGAAGGCCAAAGTTAGTTACTTAAGGAGCAGTTCTCTCTCTGTGGGTCTAACCCCAAGGATTTCTGGAAAACTGTTACAGACCTGGAGAATAAACCCTCCTCACATCTACCCATGTCCTTTAATGTTGATGTGGTTGTTACTGACAAGAAGCACACGGCTGAGCTCTTTAATCACCACTTCATTAAGACAGGCTTCATATTTAACTCAGCCATGCCTCCTTGCCTGTCCAACATTTCCTCATCTCCTACCCCTGCTAATGCGACTAGCCCCCGCTGCTCCTCCCTCTTTTGCCCCTGCAGCGTTAAAGTTTCTCCCTGCAGGCGGTCACTGAGTCCGAGGTGCTAAAGGAGTTCCTTAAACCATCTGAGTCAGATGGTTTAGACCCTTCTTTAAAGGTTACTGCCCCTATCATCGCCAAGCCTGTCTGACATTTAACCTGCCTCTCCTCTCTGGGGTGATTCCCATTGGTTGGAAGGCAGCAACGGTGCATCCTTTATTTAATGGGGGAGATCAAATTGATCCTAACTGTTATAGGACTCTATTTTGCCATTAATCAAAAGTGTTGGAAAGACTTGTCAATAATCAACTGACTGGCTTTCTTGATGTCTATAGTATTCTCTCTGGTATGCAGTCTGTGTGTCACTGCAACATTAAAGGTTCTCAATGATTTCACAATTGCCATTGATTCTAAGCAATGTTGTGCTGCTATTTTTATTGACTTGGCCAAAGCTTAGGTCCACAGACGATGCAATCTCAACCACACTGCACACTGCCCTAACCCATCTGGACAAGAGGAATACCTATGTGAGAATGCTGTTCATCGACTACAGCTCGGCATTCAACACCATAGTACCCTCCAAGCTGTCATCAAGCTCGAGACCCTGGGTCTCGACCCCGCCCTGTGCAACTGGGTACTGGACTTCCTGACGGGCCGCCCCCAGGTGGTGAGGGTAGGCAACAACATCTCCTCCCCGCTGATCCTCAACACTGGGGCCCCACAAGGGTGCGTTCTGAGCCCTCTCCTGTACTCCCTGTTCACCCACGACTGCGTGGCCATGCACGCCTCCAACTCAATCATCAAGTTTGCGGACGACACAACAGTGGTAGGCTTGATTACCAACAACGACGAGACGGCCTACAGGGAGGAGGTGAGGGCCCTCGGAGTGTGGTGTCAGGAAAATAACCTCACACTCAAGGTCAACAAAACTAAGGAGATGATTGTGGACTTCAGGAAACAGCAGAGGGAACACCCCCATCCACATCGATGGAACAGTAGTGGAGAGGGTAGCAAGTTTTAAGTTCCTCGGCATACACATCACAGACAAACTGAATTGGTCCACTCACACAGACAGCATCGTGAGGAAGGCGCAGCAGCGCCTCTTCAACCTCAGGAGGCTGAAGAAATTCTTATCACCAAAAGCACTCACAAACTTCTACAGATGCACAATCGAGAGCATCCTGGCGGGCTGTATCACCGCCTGGTATGGCAACTGCACCGCCCTCAACCGTAAGGCTCTCCAGAGGGTAGTGAGGTCTGCACAACGCATCACCGGGGGCAAACTACCTGCCCTCCAGGACACCTACACCACCCGATGCTACAGGAAGGCCATAAAGATCATCAAGGACATCAACCACCCGAGCCACTGCCTGTTCACCCCGCTGCCATCCAGAAGGCGAGGTCAGTACAGGTGCATCAAAGCTGGGACCGAGAGACTGAAAAACAGCTTCTATCTCAAGGCCATCAGACTGTTAAACAGCCACCACTAACATTGAGTGGCTACTGCCAACACACTGTCAATGACACTGACTCTACTCCAGCCACTTTAATCATGGGAATTGATGGGAAATGATGTAAATATATCACTAGCCACTTTAAACAATGCTACCTTATATAATGTTACTTACCCTACATTGTTCATCTCATATGCATACGTTGATACTGTACTCTATATCATCGACTGCATCCTTATGTAATACATGTATCACTAGCCACTTTAACTATGCCACTTGGTTTACATACTTATCTCATATGTATATACTGTACTCGATATCATCTACTGTATCTTGCCTATGCTGCTCTGTACCATCACTCATTCATATATCCTTATGTACATATTCTTTATCCCCTAACACTGTGTATGACAGTATTTTTTTTTGGAATTGTTAGTTAGATTACTTGCTCGTTATTACTGCATTGTCGGAACTAGAAGCACAAGCATTTCGCTACACTCGCATTAACATCTGCTAACCATGTGTATGTGACAAATAAAATTTGATTTGATTTGATTTGAGCTTTTGATTACGGTAGACCATTACATTCTTGAGGACTGGCTAAGGAATATTGGTGTCGCTGAGGGGTCTTTGGCCTGGTTTGCTAACTACCTCTCTCAAAGAGTTTAGTGTATAGAAAGTCAGAACATCTGCTGACTCAGTCACTGCCTGTCACCAACGGAGTACCCCAAGGCTTGATCCTAGGCCCCACGATCTAAATTTACATCAACAAAGATTAGTTTTATACTCAGCTGGCCCCTCCCTGGATGTTGTGTTCAACGCTCTGCAACAAAACATTCTCTGCTCTTAACCCTGTTCTGAACACCAAAACAAAAGTCATGTGATTTGGTAAGAAGAATGCCCCTCACCCCACTGGTGGGTACTGGAGGACTGGGGTTGGGAAACACTGAGCTAGAGGATGAGTGTGTACTTTCCCACAGCCGCTTAACCTTCCAGCAGTGACATACTCATCACACTGTCACCTCTCCTCTTTGTTTGTCCTTTTAGCCCTGTTTACACCCGACTTGCCTAGTTAAATACATTTAAAACATATATAAATTCTACTCATTAGTTTATACTGGATACATTTGTTAACTGTAATTTCATTAGTTATGGTTCAACTTTCCTTCCACCTTGTGCCTACATCAGTTATTGTTAAGTCTTGGTTCCAATAGTTTAAGAGATTGTCAGTTGGATATGCTCTCTGCAAGGTTTAGTACATCTTCCCTATTAACATCATTTTCTGGCTGCCAAGGTTTTGGGATTTATTTGAGTTAATAATAAGCACTCCACCGAACACAAGTTATTTTAAAATCATCTACAGTACACCAGTCTAAAATGTGAAAAATGTGGGCACGCTCAGGACGCATGTTATCACCAGGTGTAAACAGGGCTAAAAGGACAAACAAAGAGGAGAGATGACAGTGTGATGAGTATGTCACGGCTGGAAGGTTAAGTGGCTGTGGGAAAGTACACACTCATCCTCTAGCTCAGTTTCCCAACTCCAGTCCTTGAGTACCCCCAACAGCACACATTTTCGTTGTAGCCCAAGACAAGCACGCCTGATTCAACTTATCAAGCCCTTAATGAGTTGAATTAGGCATGTTTGTCCAGGGCTACAATGAAAATGTGTGCAGTTCGGGGTACTCAAGGACTGGAGTTGGGAAACTTAACTAGCTGACTTTACAAAGGTTTCTAACAAGAGAAAAAAGTTGTGTTCAGACAGGGATTATCAGCCTGCATAAACCAGCAGATAAATTCCTGTGCTTGTGTGATTGGTATTTCCATAGAGAAAGAACTATCCGTGTCTATGGATATCGCTTAAGTAATTCTACTTGCATAAAGAACGTAGATGCATCACAATGGTTTGAGAATTTTGTATTCCATCTCAAGCATTCCAATCCACACACATTCAGCTGAACACAGAGGAAAACTGACACCATGTTTCAGCGAATTGCATTATTTTACAGCAACCATATCAAAAACTACCTGTTTCCCAATGATGAGGGGTCTGATGAAGGCAATAAGAAACTGCACTATAAGAAGATTAGACTAGCAGGCCAGGACATTCAGAACACAGAACTGCCTCTGGAGAATAGAGTACTGGCAGTCCACAACATTGGCCTACTGGGATACACAGGTATAGTGTAGTATAAGAAACGGGTGTGCTGAATGCTTAAACCTTATTCAACACTTTGTAAAGTAGTAAACTATATTGATTGAAATAAAGAGAAGAAACCTGCAATCACTGAATAGGTGTATCTCAGGGCTCTCCAACTCTGTTTCTGGAGAGCTACACTCCTGTAGGTTCACAGAAAACTCAGTCATAACTAACCAGATTCAGCATATCAATTAGCTAATTATATTAGAATCAAGTGCGCTAGATTAGGGTTGGAGCTAAAACCTACAGGATGGTAGCTCTGCAGGAATCGAGTTGGAGAAACCCTGTATTTAGCTAATCAACACTTTTCGTACTGTAGCAGAGGCTACAAAGGTCACCTTGACAACATAATCTATTGTTTTAACACAAATGATAACCATCCTACAGGAGCTCTGTGTAAACAGTATTATGTAATGTTTTCTGGTGGCAGGTAGCCTAGAGGTTAAGAGCTTTGGGCCAATAACCGAAATGTTGCGGGTTCGAATCCCGGAGCCGCCTAGGTGAAAAATCTGTCGATGCAATTAACCTGAGATTATCCATTATATTATGCTCAAGGTCAAATCAAACTTTGACACGTACTGAATACAACCAGTGCAGACGTTACTGTGAAATGCTTACTTACAAGCCCTTAACCAACAGTCCAGGTCAAGAAAAGATTTACCAAGTACATTCAAATAAAAAGTAATAATAAAATGTAACACAATAAGAATAACAAGGTTATATACAGGGGGCACCGGTACCAAGTCAGTGTGCGAGGTAATTTGTACATATAGGTGGGGGTGGTGACTATGCATAGATAAACAGCAAGTAGCAGCAATGTACAGAAGGGAGGGGTCTGACAATTTTATGGGCTTTCCTCTAACTGCAAAAAAAGAAACGTCCTCTCACTGTTCACTTCGTTTATTTTCAGCAAAGTTAACATGTGCAAATATTTGTATGAACATAAGATTCAACAACAGACAAACTGAACAAGTTCCACAGACATGTGACTAACAGAAATTGAATAATGTGTCCCTGATCAAAAGGGAGGGGGGTCAAAATCCAAAGTAACATTCAGTAGCTGGTGTGGCCACCAGCTGTATTAAGTACTGCAGTGCATCTCCTCCTCGTAGACTGCCCCAGATTTGCCAGTTCTTGCACCTGCAAGATCCCTGACATTTCTGGGGGAATGGCCCTTGTCCTCACCCTCCGATCCCAGATGTGCTCAATGGGATTGCGATCCGGGCTCTTCGCTGGCCATGGCAGAACACTGACATTCCTGTCTTGCAGAAGTCACCCACAGAACGAGCAGTACGGCTGGTGGCATTGTCATGCTGGAGGGTCATGCCAGGATGAGACTGCAGGAAGGGTACCACATGAGGGAGGATGTCTTCCCTGTAAAGCACAGCGTTGAGATTGCCTGCAATGACAACAAGCTCAGTCCAATGATGCTGTGACACACCACCCCAGACCATGACAGACCCTCCACCTCCAAATCAATCCCGTCCCAGAGTACAGGCCTCGGTGTAACACTCATTCCTTTGGCGATAAATGCGAATCTGACTATCACCCCTGGTGAGACAAAACTGTGACTCGTCAAAGAGCACTTTTTGCCAGTCCTGTCTGGTCCAGCGACTGTGGGTTTGTGCCCATAGGCGACATTGTTGCCGGTAATGTCTGGTGAGGACCTGCCTTACAAAAGGCCTACAAGCCCTCAGTCTAGCCTCTCTCAGCCTACTGCGGACAGTCTGAGCACTGATGGAGGGATTGTGCATTCCTGGTGTAACTCGGGCAGTTGTTGCCATCCTGTACCTGTCCTGCAGGTGTGATGTTCGGATGTCCCGATCCTGTGCAGGTGTTATACGTGGTCTGCCACTGCGAGGAGGATCAGCTGTCCATCCTGTCTCCCTGTAGGGCTGTCTTAGGCATCTCACAGTATGGGCATTGCAATTTATTGTCCTGGCCACATCTGCAGTCATCATGCCTCCTTGGTGTATGCCTAAGGCACATTCACACAGATGAGCAGGGACCCTGGGCATCTTTCTTTTGGTGTTTTTCCAGAGTCAATAGAAAAGCCTCTTCAGTGTCCTAAGTTTTCATAACTGTAACATTAATTGCCTACTGTCTGTAAGCTGTTAGTGTCTTAACGACCGTTCCACAGCTGCATGTTCATTAATTGTTTATGGTTCATTGAACAGGCATGGGAAACGGTGTTAAAACCCTTTACAATGAAGATTGTGAAGTTTATTGGATTTTTGCAAATTATCTTTGAAAGACACAGTCCTGAAAAAGGGATGTTTCTTTTTTTACTGAGTTTGTGCAAGATGCTTCCTTGACTCAGGCTGCTTGACTAGACTGACAAAATTCAAAAGGCAGTAAGGTAATTTCTGCATGACCAAATTTACATTTTTTGCTTAGTTTCATTTATGCTTTCACAAAGAATATAAACCACGTAGGCTATTGGGATTATACGTTTTATATTTGTAGCTACATCCACTATAACAAGAAATATACAATGCCTTGCGAAAGTATTCGGCCCCCTTGAACTTTGCGACCTTTTGCCACATTTCAGGCTTCAAACATAAAGATATAAAACTGTATTTTTTTGTGAAGAATCAACAACAAGTGGGACACAATCATGAAGTGGAACGACATTTATTGGATATTTCAAACTTTTTTAACAAATCAAAAACTGAAAAATTGGGCGTGCAAAATTATTCAGCCCCTTTACTTTCAGTGCAGCAAACTCTCTCCAGAAGTTCAGTGAGGATCTCTGAATGATCCAATGTTGACCTAAATGACTAATGATGATAAATACAATCCACCTGTGTGTAATCAAGTCTCCGTATAAATGCACCTGCACTGTGATAGTCTCAGAGGTCCGTTAAAAGCACAGAGAGCATCATGAAGAACAAGGAACACACCAGGCAGGTCCGAGATACTGTTGTGAAGAAGTTTAAAGCCGGATTTGGATACAAAAGATTTCCCAAGCTTTAAACATCCCAAGGAGCACTGTGCAAGCGATAATATTGAAATGGAAGGAGTATCAGACCACTGCAAATCTACCAAGACCTGGCCGTCCCTCTAAACTTTCATCTCATACAAGGAGAAGACTGATCAGAGATGCAGCCAAGAGGCCCATGATCACTCTGGATGAACTGCAGAGATCTACAGCTGAGGTGGGAGACTCTGTCCATAGGACAACAATCAGTCATATTGCACAAATCTGGCCTTTATGGAAGAGTGGCAAGAAGAAAGCCATTTCTTAAAGATATCCATAAAAAGTGTAATTTAAAGTTTGCCACAAGCCACCTGGGAGACACACCAAACATGTGGAAGAAGGTGCTCTGGTCAGATGAAACCAAAATTGAACTTTTTGGCAACAATGCAAAACGTTATGTTTGGCGTAAAAGCAACACAGCTGATCACCCTGAACACACCATCCCCACTGTCAAACATGGTGGTGGCAGCATCATGGTTTGGGCCTGCTTTTCTTCAGCAGGGACAGGGAAGATGGTTCAAATTGATGGGAAGATGGATGGAGCCAAATACAGGACCATTCTGGAAGAAAACCTGATGGAGTCTGCAAAAGACCTGAGACTGGGACAGAGATTTGTCTTCCAACAAGACAATGATCCAAAACATAAAGCAAAATCTACAATGGAATGGTTCAAAAATAAACATATCCAGGTGTTAGAATGGCCAAGTCAAAGTCCAGACCTGAATCCAATCGAGAATCTGTGGAAAGAACTGAAAACTGCTGTTCACAAATGCTCTCCAGCCAACCTCACTGAGCTTGAGCTGTTTTGCAAGGAGGAATTGGAATAAATTTCAGTCTCTCGATGTGCAAAACTGATAGACATACCCCAAGCGACTTACAGCTGTAATCGCAGCAAAAGGTGGCGCTACAAAGTATTAACTTAAGGGGGCTGAATAATTTTGCACGCCCAATTTTTCAGTTTTTGATTTGTTAAAAAAAGGTAGAAATATCCAATAAAATGTCGTTCCACTTCATGATTGTGTCCCACTTGTTGATTCTTCACAAAAAAATAGTTTATCTTTATGTTTGACGCCTGAAATGTGGCAAAAGGTCGCAAAGTTCAAAGGGGCCGAATACTTTCGCAAGGCACTGTATGACAATGGTGGTCATGTCAACCCATTGTATTTTTTACCCAAGGGCTATGACTGATTTTTAGTGTAGTATGTCACCACAGGTGGCTCATAGTTCAATGGTTGAGAATTCTAAACCCACATGAGCTAAAAGTACCCAAAACCAGAGTTAATTTGACCATTGGAAAAAGAGCTACTGTGTAAATACTGCAATGCGGGTTGGATTGAATTGAGCCCCTAATCTTCATTTTCAAGGTGATTGCACTTTCCTTCCCAACACAATGTTGCAATATGCAAGTCTACGTTTAGCATCATTTTTGCACCCCATTGGGGATTTTTATTTATTTTTATTTTACCTTTATTTAACCAGGCACGTCAGTTAAGAACACATTCTTATTTTCAATGACGGCCTGGGAACAGTGGGTTAACTGCCTGTTCAGGGGCAGAACGACAGATTTGTACCTTGTCAGCTCGGGGGTTTGAACTCGCAACCTTCCGGTTACTAGTCCTACACTCTAACCACCAAGCTACGCTGCCGATTTGAATTACATTGCAAGTGAAAAATCGATGTCAGGGACTCAGCGCGTTACCACAGTGAGCCAACTGGCCAGACAGATTTGCTCGTCGTGGACATTATTTTATTAGAGCATGCCAGTGGACTTCTAAGTGTGCTTTAGTGAGAAAGTGTTGGGATCAGGTTCAACTACATGTACCCACCACAAAATTATTCATAAGCAATTTCACCCACCCACAACTTCACCAGAATGCATTTGATTAATTTGAATGGGTTCGGCAAAGGGTGAATTTGGGGTTTCGTTACACCCTTTAACCCTAATTGCTCATGTAAGTCACTCTGGATAACAGCGTCTGCTAAATGTTGACATCCAATTGCGCAAAATTGTCGTGGTGAGCCATAACTCCTGTGTGCTAATTTGACCTGTTGGGGCATACTTACAGTGGACTGTTTTGGTCTCTGTATGCTAATTAAATTAAATTGATAAATTACATGAAAACAGCTAAATGCATGTGTTTGGTACCACTGCACTGCTCAAATTAACTCCAAGATTATATTAATTGTCTTGTGAAATCAGAGCACATTGCAAAGCCACCGTGTGTTAATGTTTGATATGTAGCTACTGAAAGTAGATACACCCCAGAAGAGGTACTTTGCCTCTGAAAAGTATTAAACCATTCCCCCAGGTGGCTATGCAGCAGCAACCTGTGCTGCAGAGTACATGCCAGCCATGGCAGACTTCCTCAAGCAGCACAGCCTGTCAGATGACCAGAGGATCTCTGTGCTGGAGGGGCTGTCTGGTGTCTGTTATGTCCACTTGACCAACCAGAAGCAGGCCCACTCAATAGGCCTCTACGCCACACTACAGGTAGCCTAGAGAAAGATTATTCAACACTTACCCTATGAGGTCCAGAGCCTGCTGGTTCTGTTCTGATAATTCATTGCACCCAGCTGGTGTCCCAGGTCTAAAGCAGTCCTTGATTAGAGAGGAACAATTAAATGCAGTGGCATTGTGGTAGAGTTGGCATTTAAAGGGCCTGGAGGTTAGAGCAGCAGGTAGGGACAGCAGTTACCTCTGGCTATAGATGGTCACCTGCCATTGTGGCCTTGAAGCCATAAAATATAATTTTTGCATAAAATTCCAAGCCAAAAATTGGTCTGACAATTTAGTACGCAATCTTCACCTACAGGAGCTGATGGACCCCACCTGCCCACTGTCTCTATCCACCAAGGCTAAAATGTGGAGCTGCTACTTGCTCAACATCCTGTGTTGTAACAACATCCCAGTTATACGCACCTTGGTGGGGTCACAGAGCCTGAGGCTGACCCTAGAGGCTCTGGAGGGACAGGACTGGTACGGCTGGCCGAAGAACTACGCCAGGGAACTGCTCTGCATGCTAGGGTTCTGGGCACCACAGGTTGTTACAGCACTAGGCGCAGGACAGGTTACAGTGCAAAACTATGGCTCTTAAGCAAACTCATTTCTGATGCCTTTGTTTGAGGTCAGGTTTAAACATAGGCCAACCGATGTCACTATTCTTTTGGAAGTTTGAGAAATTAAAAGGCAAATTAGTAAAAAAAATGTTTATTTCACAGAAGTCCAGAAGCATATGTACAGAGCGCATTAAAACAGCACTATAATGAACATTTCTCAAACATAGGTTAGCACAAATAGATTTAAACAGCAAAGATAAAACAAGGGAAACTTCCATTTTCATAAATCAGGTGGTAAGCTGTTGTGGTTTATCAAAGTAAAAATCTTATGCAAATAAGATCTTTAGATGTAAGCAGAGAAAATATATAAAGCAACTACAGGCATCAGTGACAGAATGGCAAGTCCATAACATAGTCCAGACATCTCCCAAAGTTGAGTTTCACCAGTGCACTGGAGTTCTGTCACTCAATCATCCTCTGAGGGTTCATCTTCCTGTTGTTCTGTGACATCCTCCAAGACATCAGCCTTGGGTGTGAAATCACTGCTGGTACATTGGTCATCAGATTCATCTAGCGCTTTCAACTCATCTTCGGTACCAAGGGTGATCTCTCTCAAGTCATCCAGACTTTCCGGACTCTTTCCAGTCAACCTCTGAAGAGACAGAATGAGCGTTGAACACCACATGTGACCTTAAGTTTAAAAGCATCCAGCAAAGACAGACAAATACCCCTTTATGTTGCATCAATTTCCCACTAGTTACCTCTATCATGTCAGCCATGTGATGTATGTGCTGGGCCAGCTCCTGAAGCTCATCATTCTCAGTCTTCAGCTGGGCTATCTGCTCATCCTTGGCATCAATGTCTTTGTGCAACTAATCAAACAAGGTGAAAGTCAGTTTGAGAAATTGACAGTTTCAGGCTTCACCATCAGCTAAAAAAGGTCATTTCAGAGCCAACTATCAGCTTAAGTCAACAGCACTATATCCAAACAACCTGGGATCAAAATGCCACAAGGATGTGAAAAACAGACATCTCTGAAAAAGACTAACACCCACTGTGACAGAGATAGATTTTGACAAATTGCACCATGGGACAGGGACAAGTTGATGGCTACACATTAGTCAGTTTTCATCAGTGATTAACTCACTTTCTCATTCTCCTGGAGAACGCTGTAGAGCGCTTTTCGTCTCTCCTCAGCTACCTCCTTCCAGTAAGAGGAGGGAGGGGTTTCTGAAATAGAGGGGGTAGACCATTTCAATTGAACAACCATTAGAGATCAATGAGAGAATGTAGATTTCATTCTATGGGATTAAAAGTAGGACATTGTACATTTAGACAAAATAAACCCAGTCCATTTGTGAAACATGGATGTGATAAATGGGATTAGGATCGTGGCCAGCCATAAAACAGTTCATGCTTACAATTCTTTGAATACAAACATACCTTTGATCATTAGTTCATAGGCCTCCTTGGTAACGCCATCAGGTAGATCAGCATTTTCTGTGTTTATAGATTTGACAGCAACTTCAGCCTTCATCCTCTTTGAGCCCTTCCCTTGTTCCGCGTTCCACTGTTTTCTTTTGGGAACCACCTTCCCTGTCTAACAAAAACTAAGAATTACTTGATCAGCACATCAGTTGTTGGTAGACCATTTGCCAATTAAAATGACAGCTGTGCCACAGGTTGCAAAACAGTTGGGAAGAAACATGCAATGTCGATTCCGTGGCACATGATTAATGAACTGACAACGCCTACTCCAAAATTAAGTCTTTCAATTTAAATTCTAGCAACCAATAGAAAGTAATGTATATGGGGACAGTCATCCCAGCACTGCAGATTTTGCTGGAGACAGTTGTTTTTAGGGCTGAGCCCAATTAGGCGACTGGCCGAATGTTTGGTCTGTTGGTCGACCAGGTGCACATACCTCAGTGAACTAATCCATTGCAGAGGCCTGGACTAAAAGCAAATTTATGCTTGATTTGAAAATGTGGTCAGAGACTCCATATAGAGGGTGTGACAATTGCAGAGCCCCCAGAGGCCCAAAAATATAAAGCTCTGTAACACATTGCCCAAAATGTAATAATGCAGAAGGCTCTGTCTAGTGCCACATTGACATGACTAGTTAACAGTAGGTGGGGTGGTACATCCTATATAAACAAACTAATTTCCTTGACAACAGCTCTGCGAAGTAGTATGAATGTCCCAACTTCTGCTCCAGCAATATCACCGTAAATGCTGCATGGCCAATGAGGAAGTTGGATTGACCATGCGACCAGATGCACTTCACTCCAGAATTGGAAAGCTGCCGTTACCGTCAATATTACTCACCAACAGGACATAAAACTGTAATATCCTATGCTTCACGGAATTGTGTCTGAATTACAACATGGATATTCAGCTAGCAGGATACACTTACCACCACACAGATGCGGGAACCAAGACCGCACTAAGTCAGCTGTATGAAGAAATAAGCAAACAGGAAACCACTCACCCAGAGGTGGCGCTCCTAGTGGCTGGAGACTTAAATGCAGGGAAACTTAAAATCAGTTCCACCAAATCTTTATCAACATGTTAAATGTGCAACCAGAGGGATTTTTTTTTTATAGATCACCTGTACTCCACACAAAGTCACGTGCGTACAAATCTCTCCCTCACCCTCCATTTGGTAAAGCCGACCACAACTCTATCCTCCTAATTCCTGCTTACAAGCAAAAATTCAAGCAGGAAGCACCAGTGACTCGGTCCATAAAAAAAAGTGGTCAGATAAAGCAGATGCTAAACTACAGGACTGCTTTGCTAGCACAGACTGGAACATGTTCCGGGATTCTTCCGATGACATTGAGGAGTACACCACATCAGTCACTGGCTTTTATCAATAAGTGCATTGAGGACATCGTACCCACAGTGACTGTACGTACATACCCCAAACCAGAAGCCATGGATTACAGGCAACATTCACACTGAGCTAAAGGGTAGAGCTGCCGCTTTCAATGCGCGGGACTCTAACCCGGAAGCTTACAAGAAATCCTGCTATGCCTTGCGACGAACCATCAAACAGGCAAAGAGAATACAGGGCTAAGATTGAATCTTACTACACCGGCTCTGATGCTCGTCTTATGTGGCAGGGCCTGCAAACTATTACAGACTACAAAGGGAAGCACAGCTGTGAGCTGCCCAGTGACAAGAGCCTACCAGACGAGCTAAATCACTTCTATGCTTGCTTCGAGGCAAGCAACACTGTGGCATGCATGAGAGCATCAGCTGTTGCGGACGACTGTGTGATCACGCTCTCCGTAGCTGACGTGAGTAAGACCTTTAAACAGGTCAACATACACAAGGCTGCGGGGCCAGACGGATTACCAGAACGTGTGTTCCGGGCATGTGCTGACCAACTGGCAGCTGAGTCGAATACATGTTTCAAGCAGACCACCATAGTCCCTGTGCCCAAGAACACAAAGGCAACCTGCCTAAATGACTACAGACCTGTAGCACTCATGTCCATAGCCATGAAGTGCTTTGAAAGGCTGGTAATGGCTCACATCAACACCATTATCCCAGAAACCCTAGACCCACTCCAATACCGCCCAAACAGATGATGCAATCTCTATTGCACTCCACACTGCCCTTTCCCACCTGGACAAAAGGAACACCTATGTGAGAATGCTGTTCATTGACCACAGCTCAGTGTTCAACACCATTGTACCCTCAAAGCTCATCACCAAGCTAAGGATCCTGGGACTAAACACCTCCCTCTGCAACTGGTTCCTGGACTTCCTGACAGGCTGCCCCCAGGTGGTCAGGGTAGGTAGCAACACATCTGCCATGCTGAGCCTCAACACTGAACTCCACAGGGGTGTGTGCTCAGTCCCCTCCTGTTTATCCACAACTGTATGGCCAGGCACGACTCCAACACTATCATTAAGTTTGCTGACGACACAGTGGTAGGCCTGATCACCATCAACGACAAGAGCCTATAGGGAGGAGGTCAGAGACCTGGCCGGGTGGTGCCAGAATAACAACCTATCCCTCAACGTAAACAAGACTAAGGAGATTATTGTGGACTACAGGAAAAGGAGCCCATTCCCATCGACGGGGCTGTAGTGGAGCAGGTTGAGAGCTTCAAATTCCTTGGTGTCCACGTCAACAACAAACTAGAATGGTCCAAACACACCAAGACAGTCGTGAAGAGGGCACGACAAAGCCTATTCCCCCCCAGGAAACTAAAAGGATTTGGCATGGGTCCTGTGATCCTCAAAAGGTTCTACAGCTGCAACAGCATCCTGACTGGTTGCATCACTGCCTGGTACGGCAATTGCTCGGGGGTAGTCAATTTGATTTATTTCACCTTTATTTAACCAGGTAGGCAAGTTGAGATCAAGTTCTCATTTACAATTGTGACCTGGCCAAGATAAAGCAAAGCAGTTCGACACAAACAACGACAGTTACACATGGAGTAAAACAAACAGTCAATAATACAGTATAAACAAGTCTATATACGATGTGAGCAAATGAGGTGAGATAAGGGAGGTAAAGGCAAAAAAAGGAACAAATACAGCCCAGTACATCACTGGGGCTAAGCTGCCTGCCATCCAGGACCTCTACATCTGGCGGTGTCAGAGGAAGGCCCAAAAAAATTGTCAAAGACCCCAGCCATAGACTGTTCTCTCTTCTACCGCATGGCAAGCGGTACCGGAGTGCCAAGTCTAGGACAGAAAGGCTTCAACAGTTTTTACCCCAAAGCCATAAGACTCCTGAACAGGTAACCAAATGGTTACCCGGACTATTTGCATTGTGTGCCCCCTCCCAACCCCTCTTTTACGCTGCTGCTACTCTGTTTATCTTATATGCATAGTCACCAACTATACATTCATGTACATACTACCTAATTGGCCTGACCAACCAGTGCTCCCGCACATTGGCTAACCGGGCTCTCTTTTTACGCTTCTGCTACTCGCTGTTCATCATATATGCATAGTCACTTTAAAGATACCTACATGTACATACTACCTCAATAAGCCTGACTAACAGGTGTCTGTATATAGCTTTTCTACTCTTTTTTCAAATGTCTTTTTACTGTTTTATTTCCTTACCTACACACTTTCTTTCCGCACCATTGGTTAGAGTTTCATTTCATTGTAAGGTGTACTACACCTGTTGTATTCGGCGCACGTGACAAATAAACCTTGATTTGAACTAATATGACCAGCAGTACATTTACCATGTATTCATATCATTTTTAATCTCCAATGTTAGGTTATGGTCATTTATTTTAATGCAGTCAATATTATTATTTACAGTCTTCCTGTTCTCAATGTCAGAGTGGCTACAATGTTTGCAGTCCAAATCCTACACTATCCTTGTGAGAAACAAATTTCGGTTACAAGTCGTGTCAATTTAGTTAGGAGCACCCCTGTCAATGTTAATAAGGATGCGCACGCATAGAAGTAGGCCTACACGCTGCCTGCGTGCAAATGTAAGCATAAATTTGGGGGATCTGATTGGCTTAACGCACCACCATTAATGACCTTTGGAGCTTCTCAAACTAATGCTTTCACCTCAAAAAGCAAAAATAAAATAAAACTCTGATTTACATCCATTGAGATTCACAATAGTTCCTCAATGAACTTGAAAAATAATTCCAGCGTGCTGCCTTTCCATAACCCCAAAGGGTCATAAAACAGGCTTCTAATCCATGCTGGATTTGGACTGAAATACTCAGCTCCTGTGAGCTCCTACCCAAGTAAATTGCTGCTTCTTATCCCTTGTGCAAATAGCCTACAGCTGTGTCCTGAGCTCAATGGCACTGGAAACAGAGGGCCTAGAATATTTAATTTTTTATGTTGCAAGTTCACTAGCACATTGCAGGCAAGTCCCCAAATTAATATGACCTTTCAAGTTCGTTGCTGACAGGCCATGTGTAGCCAATGTGATTTATAGGATGTTTTTTAAAAATCAGGATATTTTCTACCTGCAACGTGGGCTATTTTTACATAGTTGGCAATAGAAGTTAACTTTAGGTTTGTGTCATTTAGATAGAATTGCGATTACCCACATGACAATGATTGAGATATGAAGACAAATTAAATTAAACTGTTATAACGCATAGCTGGCTCGATAGAGCGGTAGAAGTGGTAAGAAGTTGGCAGGGTTAGAGGGAAATTTATAAATCAAAGGGGATTGGAAATTACGCAAACAAAGACATTGGTAGAAGATGCAATATTAACACTGCCTGCCACCGCCCCCCAAATACACCGATTTGTGCGACAGTCCCCAGGACATACCAGCATTCCTCTGCCAAGGTTCTTATTGACTGCAGCTTGCTGGAGGACTTGCAGAGTTTTCCTTGTAGGTCCCATGTCTTGAATGGACCCACCAAAAAAGCTCTGAAATAAAACATGAAGACAAACACATTTAAAGTTTAATCCAGTAGTTGGATAAATTGTTGAATTGTTGCACAAAAAGCCTGTGCTCATGTGATTCTATACAAAACCAGTCAGAAGTGTTACACCCCTCTCCATGAAAAATCATTAAGGTACAACATTGGTGGGAAACAAACAACCCCCTCCCTGACCTCAACAGTGAGCACATTCAGCATTTACCTGGATATAGTGTCATTCAACAAACCCTACTCTGGCTACACTGTCACTTTTGGGATTGCAAATAAGTGAAGTGTCTGAACGGCCCTTCGTCTCACGTGAAGGCAGACCTGGGTTCAAATAACATTTATTTTTAAATCACATGCTGTGTTTGAACTTTGTTGCAATGGAACCAATAGAAGATCCTAAACAATCCAATCCCCCCCCCCATCACCCAGTCTCCCTGGCACTCCAGGCAGGCTAAAGCAAATTTCCAATAGTATTTGAACCCAGGTCTGGTAACCAGAGGTGTGGACATGAGTCACATGACTTGGACTCAAGTCACAAATATGATGACTTGCAACTCAACTTTGACACCAATGACTTGTGATTTAACTCAGACTTGAGCCTTTTGACTTGACCCGACACCCTCCAAGCACAGATATTAAAAATGCTATTTAAAAATATATATATATATAAATAAAGTGTGCAGCGCATCAACTCTTTATTTAACAGATTAGTTTGAATCGGACAGCAGCCAATCAAATTGTGCCAGCTGAGAAAAAGTTGTAGCAGTGTAGAGGAATGTCAGCGGGTGAATTCAGATGGAGCCCTTGGAAAGATTATACCCAAAAAATAATAATTTGGGGTATCAAGACTACGCTATATCAAAAAAACAGATTGCAAATTGCAAAACACGCAGGAAGAAAATTAGACGGAGGCGCAACAACTTCCAGCTTTGTTCGACATTTGAAGATGCACAAATGAACGGTAAGTCGTGGCTAATACAGCCGACAGCTATATCATTTAAATCTTTGCTAGTGTAGCATGTAGGCTAACGTAACGTTAAATCAATGAGTATCCACAGTCAGTCAATGTGGAAACGCAACTCAATCTTGGGTGCAATGTTCACAACTGGCGAGGCAGTTGGCAGCCTAAATCCTGCCTGATGTTACTGCTGTTCCTAAAACCATTGACATACGTTAGCCTACGGTAACCACACAGAGGCTGTGTATGTGTGTTAAGGATGGGCGATTGTGTAGTGGGGGTCTCACGGCTACCCATGCATTTCCATGGAATTATAAAGTTGATTTGGAAAGTAATAAATATTTAAAAGCATTCATGATTAGCATAAATGTAATATATTAACTAATACTCATTTTGTGAAGAGCACACGACTAGTTCAGGACTTTCCTGTCTTGACGTGGGAATTGGGTGCTAAGACTTGAGACTTACAAAACAATGACTTGGTCCCACCTCTGCTGGTAACTGACCAGATTGCACAGGCAGGTGCAATTTTCCCCAGGTCATCATTTTACAGGCTGCAATTTTCCCCAGGTCATCATCTTACACGCTGACATTAACCAAATAATTACTGTGGGAACGAGTCTTAAAAACGAATTATGGGAAACTACAAGTTAGTGAGTGCAAACATTAACCCTAACAATAGTAACAGGCACGAGGTAGTCATGAATTTCAAAACGTTGAGTTCCAATTCTGGATGTGCATGAAGGATCTGTGGGTTAAAACCACTTCAGTTAACTTGCTGAATTGTAATGGTTCGCCTCGTTGCACATAATACTTCGTAAATTAACCTTACACTACAGTAGTCTGCTACAAAACACATCGATATTTAGCACTAGACTGGGGATTGGCATATATTATTTGCTTACCTTTATGTTCGCAGAGGCTTTATTCCCAGGTTTCATTTTCCTAATGGACATTTTGACAAGACCTGGCGAGAAAGGGACACTGTAAATCCTAAAAGGTCATTTACAACTCGAAAAAAAAGTGACTTAAGAATGATACATTAAATCGTTAAAAATGTTGCCAAGAACGTGTGATTCTGGAATAGCGTTCTCTAGTTGTCACAGTCTAACAGACTTCCCATCTCGCCGGAGGAAAAAAACCGCCAAAAATGGCTGGCAATTTACTGCCACAGACAAAAGCAGAAAGTTACCAGGATCTTTGGTATGCGGCCAGGTTAAGTAATAACTGTCTACATAGTTAACATTATCAAGGTCTTGCTCCAAAGATACTAACGCGGACCAAATGAGCTAGTTAGTGAAATAGAAAGGATCAAAATCATAAACCAAACCGGCTAAAACAAGTAACTAGCTGGCATGAGCTAACACAGTACTGGCTAACATTCATTTTGTCACAAAAAAGGCGCTATCATTCGTGTAATACACTTATTGACTTGAGCGTATTTGACCGGAGAGAAATTCAACATTTTATATTACCATATAATAACGTAACTCACAGTTTTGGCAGCTTCCCGGGAGTGGGATCAGATTGGTTTACTTCTTTATTTCTCGGAAGTCACTTTCCTTTCTCGCCAACTCGCGCCAGGAGCTTAAATGTCCTCTTAATCACGTGACGTGATGCTACTTCTGGATTTTTGTCACTCTTTCAAAATAAGAGTTGTCATCCGTTCTCGTTCTGTCCAGTAAACTAAATTAATTATGAAGGTAAAATGCTAGAAAGTATGCACAATTATCAACAATCAATATATCTTAGTTAATTATCAAACATGCGTTTCTAAAAGTGAAAATAATTAAGTGATATTTGTTTACATTTGATTTTGTATGTTTTAAAGGTAGACAGCGATATGACACAGATCAGGGCCTCCGGAAGAGGAAAATTGAGTCCATAGAGAAAGCAAGTAAAAGATGAGTGTCAGGGATGGGGTGGTAGTATTATCATAAGGAGACGTGTACTTGGAAAACAGAGGAGGAATGGAGATGGAGGGAAAAAGAGAGGTAGAAGAGGTCTAAGAGAGTGAGCTTGAGTTGGATAAAAATGGTGGGAAAAAAGGGAGATGGTTTATCAAAGAAGAATGGTAGAAAGTGTAAGCAGATGGAGCTGAAGACAGGAGGATAAATGGAAGTGAATGAAGTTATCGGAGGCAGAGGTATGCACCAAGGATCAGGATGAAGAAGAGTCTGACAGTAGGATTGAAGTTCCTGGACTCTTGCCTTTTGGCTGATTAATTTGTGGTTTCATGGTGGGTGAAAAAAAAAGAGTTGGGTCATGTGGAATCGGTGAGGGTAACTAGAAGTGGTCTAGTGATAATTGTTTGTTTCTGTTGGGCAGAGGAAGAATGCTCTCAAAGTAAATCGAATGGGGGCAAGAAAAGTGAATTGTTTCGTTCTCAAGAAAACTGCACCAATGAAAGGAGTGATAACTGGGGTAGCAGTAGATATAAACGTTGACCAGCTGGGGGCAAAGATTCCCGGTGTATGTGATGCTCATCCTTTGATGCGACGCAGACAGGGTGGCGAGAGCAGGGAAACAGAAGATTCATTGTCGGTTCTCTTGAGTTTTGAAGTTGAGTCTTTGCCTGACAAAGTGAAGTTAGGATACAAGTTATCCTGTATGAGTATTAAGATGTTACAGGTGTCAAGCTTATGGGCATGTGGCAGTAGTGTGTAGGAGGGAGGGTCCATTGTGTGAGAAGTGTGCAGAAGGGCATGTGGCATTAGTGTGTAGGAGGGAGGGTCCATTGTGTGAGAAATGTGCAGAAGGGCATGAGACAAAGTAATGTGTAGTATTGGGGAAAGTAGTGGAATGTGTTAATTGTAGGGGTGCCCATGGAGCTGGGGATCAGAAATGTCCCGTGTGAGAGAGGCAGGTTGAGGTTTCCAGGGTTAGAGTAGAGCAGAAGTTGTCATATGCTGAGGCAGTGAAGAAAGTAGAGGAAGATGGGTTAAGGGGAAGGAGTGGTGAGAGTAGTAGAGATATACCAGTACAGAGGGATAGGCCAAAAAGTTAAATACATTTCAGTAAGATTGGATTTTTAGCATTTAAAGCAATGGTTATCAATTGTACTGCAGGGATGGACCGTAAGTCTCAGAAGATTGAGGTTGTGGTGCCAGCTGCAGAGGTATGAGTGTGTGAGACTTGACAGCAGAAGAGTTACAGGATGTGTTAAGTGGTGATGTCCCATCCTTTCAGGGTGATGGCATGATGTAGGAGTAAATACATTTAAATTAGGAGTAGGGGGGTGGTCATTTTAGATCATTTTGAAATTAGTGAGTGTATTTATTTAGTACATTTTTCTTTTCAAGTAAAGTATAAGGGAGTTGTACTCCAGTCTAGTAGGTGGCGGTAATGCAATAAATTGGATGCTATCCGCTGTTAAACCTCAGAAGAAGAAGACACCATAGATCAGAGATGGGCAACTCCAGTCATTGGGTGCCGGAGGGGTGTCACACTTCACCCCATCCCTAGCAAACACAGCAGATTAAACAAATTGCATTGTAACCTGAAGATCATGATTAGTTGATTATTGGAGTCAGATGTGTTAGCTGGGACAAAAGTGTGACACTAATCAGGCTCCCGAGGACTGGAGTTGCCCATTCCTGATGTAGATGCTGAAAGTAAACAGCAGCATAGTAGGTCAATTTCCACAACAATAGCATTGAAGCGCAACTTCTCCGCTGTTTTGGTCCTGCACACATACTGAGTGAAAGTGAAGTTGTGCATCTCACTCACCCCAATATCTGCAGTGCTGCTCATGGCAACATTTCACGGAGTCTACCTTCAAAATGTTTTTGTGCCTGTGCATACTCCTATCTAATGGACTGGAAATAAAACAACAACCGTACATCGTATCTCAATAGAAGGTTCATTGTACTCTGTAGCATCCATATAATATGCCAAACAAAACATTTACATCCCCCTGAACCCATTTTTATTTATTTTATTTATTTATAAAGAATGTACAGGGACAGTTTTGTAAGTTCCTTCACAAAAATGAAAATAGTGTGCTCTCATGGGAATATATATAGAAGGCCTTTATTTCATAGTAAAAAGCAGATTAGTATTCACAACTCTGACTGAAGGCATAGCCTGACAGAGATCATCTACTACATTGTTTTATAGATTATATTGTACATTATGTTCCAATGCACCACCAACCAAAAGGCAGTGTCTATTTTAAACTTAAAGGAGAAGTTTCCTTTTTTTAGAACCAAATCACTATTTTTGATGTAAATGGCATGTTATAGAAGGGTCCAGGAACCTTTTTTGTGATTTCACATGTTTTTGAGAAACTTACACTAAACAGCAAATCACTTCCCCATTGTGTAGTATGGGGGCCCTGAAAAACATGAACAAATATGTCATTTTATTAGGTCTTTAGAGATCGTGTCATTCAGAACTTTATCCGCAACATTTTGTTGTGACTCCAGCAATACCTCTGTCCATTCTACATGTAACTGCCAAAATAAAGGAATGTCTTGAGTAAACAAGAGATACAAAGTATAAAAGGGAGGAGGGCCCTGGGAGAGGGGTGCCAGGAAAATAACCTCTCACTCGACATCAACAAAACAAAGGAGCTGATTCTGGACTTCAGGAAACAGCAGAGGGAGCACGGCCCTATCCACGTCAACGGGACTGCAGTGGAGAAGGTGGAAAGCTTCAAGATCCTCGGCGTACACATCACTGACGTTCTGAAATGGTCCAACCACAAAGACCTCAGGAGCCTGAAGAATTTTGGCTTGGCACCTAAAACTCTCAAACTTTTATAGATGCATAATTGAGAGCATCCCGTTGGGCTGTATCAATGCCTGGTATGGCAACTGCACCACCCGCAACCGCAGGGCTCTCCAGAGGGTGGTGTGCTCTGCCCAACGCATCACCGGGGGCAAACTACCTGCCCTCCAGGACACCTACAGCACCCAGGAAGGCCAAAAAGATCTTCAAAGACATCAACCACCTGAGCCACGGCATGTTCACCCCGCTATCATCCAGAAGACGAGATCAGTACAGGTGCATCAAAGCTGGGACCTGATATTAGCTGTTTTTCAGTCCATCACTAGCCGGCTTCCACCTGGTTACGCAAGCCTTCACCTTAGAGGCTGCTGCTCTATCTACAGACTTGGAATCACTGGCCCCTTCAATAATGGAACACTTGTCACTTTAATAACGTTTACATACTGCTTTACTCTCTCATATGTATACTGTATTCTATTATATTGTATTTTAGTCAATGCCACGCCTACATTGCTCAATCTAATATTTATAAATTCCATGATTTAACTTTTCGATGTGTGTATTGTTGTGAATCATTTTTAGATACTACTGCACTGTTGGAGCTAGGAGCACAATCATTTCGCTACACCCGCAATAACATCTGCTAAATGTGTATGTGACCAATAAAATGTGATATTGAAAGCATGGGGTGCTTCCACACAGGAAGTTCCAGACACTTGTAGAATCTATGCCAAAGAGTATAGAAGCTGTTCTGGCGGCTCGTGGCGGCCCAATGCCATATTAAGATGCTTTATGTTGGTGTTTCCTTTATTTTGTCAGTTATGTAGCAGCAGGCTACACAGAAAATGGAACAGCTGGATAAGGGAAATGACTTGTGCAAGGTAATATAACATTGTGGATAAAGTTCAGAATGAACTAAAAGTACACATTTGGGTGTTTTTGGAGCCTTGGTTCCTGCTTTTTTTAGGGACTGCATACTACACAACGAGGATGAGGAAGTGATTTGCCGTTTGTGTAAAGCTTCTCAAACGTGCAAAATCACAAAAAAAGGTGTCTGTACTCTTCAAGAACATGCTATTTACATCAAAAATAGAGATTTGGTTGGAAAAACTTAACTTGTCCTTTAAGTCATATTCTGAGAATCAGGCACTTTCATGAAATTTGTGACGGTTCCTCAGGTGACTTTTAAGTAGCGGATTATTTCTAAAGCATCTGCCACAGAATTTGCACCGATACGGTTTCTCTCCGGAGTGAGTGGTCAGGTGTTGTGTCAGGTTGCCTGGGGTGGCAAAGCAATGTCCACAAACAGTGCACTTGAAAGGTCTCTCTCCTGTGTGAACCGCTGTGTGTCTGGTCAGTTCTTCCTTGCGCTTGAAGCTTTTGGGACACTGCTTGCAACCATGTGGTTTCTCACCTCTGTGAGTCCACATATGCGTTTCCAGTTGTGTCTTCTGGTCAAAGTCTTGCCCACAGTCCTTACACCGATATGATTTCTCCCCTGTGTGGAACTTCATATGTGCTTTCAAGTATCCATTACAAGTGAAACTTTCTCCACATTCTTTGCACTGAAATGGTTTCTCCCCAGTGTGCAGTCTCATATGCAATTTCATATATCCCTTAGTTTTGAAGCATTTCCCACATTCTTTGCATTGATACTGTTTCTCTCCTGTGTGAGACACCATGTGTGTTCTCAAATTAGCATCACTAGGGAAGCATTTGCCACAAACATTACAAGTACGTGTTGCTTTTATGTGGGTTTGCAGGTGATCTGTCAGACTTGCCATGGACTCAAAGATTTCTTCACACACACCGCACATTTTCGTATGCTTTGTGTGTACATTTTTCACATGGTTAACTAAAGGACCAATGTACACAAATGTACTTCCACACAACTTGCAACAATAAGGAGAAGCATTTGTGGTCGCCCTGCCCCCAGCAACAGTATGGAAGCTTAGTTCTTTCTTTGCCCATTTTCTGGATGATTCCAGTGGCTTTGACCCTGACGGTTGTCCCCCACTCTCCACCTCGTTGTCACTTCCGCTGTTTTCACTCTGAGCTGCAGAACAGCCTAGATATCCTTCTGATAGGGACTGAGAGGCACTGGTTGCTTCTGATACTGTGTAGTCCTCTCCATCAGGCTCAGTTTTGATCTCTTTAGGAATGAGGATGCATAACACATCATCCTCTTTGCTCTCGAAAGTGTGGCTTGAGAAATCCATTTGATAGGGCGGATAAGGTGGGTTACTGTCTCTCTCCTCACAGACAGTGAATATGGAGTCGTTGGTATCACATTCTAGCCTTTCAAGCTCTTCCTCCTGATTTGTCCCGATTTCCTCTTGTTCATCTTTAATCTGTGTGGACTCTGGGTCCTTCTGCCCCAGATTGGGGCCCCACTTCTGCTCACCATGCTGCCGCGCAGGGGGAACCTCCTCTTCAGAGACTGGGAGCGTGAGCTGCTGGGGGTCTAGAAAAAAAGTGGGGAAAGGGATAAATATGTGATCAATACACATTAATATTTTATTTATTTACTTTTTACCATTTATCTCCCCAATTTCGTGATATACAAATTGGTAGCTACAGTCTTGTCCCATCGCTGCAACTCCCATACGGATTCAGGAGAGGCGAAGGTCAAGGAGCCATGCTTCCTCTGAAACACGACCCTGCCAAGCCGTACTGCTTCTTGACACACTGCATGTGCCCGACCCGCCACAAGAGTCGCTAGTGCGAGATGGGACAAAGACATCCCGGCCGGACGATGCAGGGCCAATTGTGGGCCGCCTCATGGGTCTCCTGGTTGTGGTCGGCTGCGACACAGCAGGGGATTGAACCCGGGTCTGTAGTGATGCCTTAGGCAGCTGTGCCACTCAGGAGGCCCGATCAATACATATTTGAACAATTTATGTAAATAACATAGGCCTATCCAGTGTTGTAGTACTCAAGTCCAGGACACAATTTTCATGACTCAATTATCTCGCTTGCATTATTCAACATGCTAGCTAAAACAGCAAATGTCAGATAGCTACTTTATTTGCTGCTATCCTTACCAATGTGCAAGACAGTAAAAGCATTCCAGCTTTCCATGTTACAAAATGTATCATTGAGCACAACCCAGTAAGCATGGACTGACGCCCACGTCTTCTGAACGTCTTTTTTGGGTCCCGGACTTGATTTCAATGTCCATGGACCAGCCCGTCTAAATCTGAACCAATCATAGACATCTATGTTTCACAAGTTTTGACAGCACAGTACAGCAGAGTACAATACATTACAGTAAATACAATTATGGTACCGTACAATACAGTAGAGCACAGTAAAGTATAGTACAATGTACTCTACTGAATTAAACTCTACTTTACTGTACTCTACTGAACTGTGCTGCTACAACGTGTGAAACACAACTGAACGAATCATAGACGTCTAGGCTTTGGTCTGATCCGGACCGACCAAATGTGTACTTGTTTAGGGTGGAGCTCATTAGAATAATACCCAGTTTTCTTCGTTTAAAAAAAAAACATTTCGGTCATTCAGCAGACGCTCTTATCGAAAGCAACTTACAGTCAGTGCATTAAACTAAGGTAGATAAACAACATATCACAGTCATAGCAAGAAAAATTTTTATGTAACCGTTGCTAAGAATGTTATTGTAGTTGAAGTGGTCTGTGGGTTTATTCTGTAGGTTGGATTACTTTGAACATTATAGTGGCCATAGTGCAGTCTTCAGTTTGGTCAGTTTCCCTATTTTAAGTGGATAAAAAAAAAAATGTTGAATGTGACATAATGCTTTCTTCATTGACATGTATACACATCATTTTCTAATATTGCTATGGGAACAGACAAACAAAGGAAGTGATGGATTCGACTTCCGCTTTACTTCCCTAAACTTGCCAGGGTAAATTATTTGAAAAATAGTAAATTTACAGAGTATTAAAGCCAAGTAAACAAATATAAGTATAATTTTATTTCATTAAAGTTCGCTAACGTTAGCTAGACTTACTAGTAGGCGAGTTCTGTTGTAATAATAATGTTAGTTGCGTCAGAGTTAAGGCCCGGGCCATCCACCAAGCCAATAACTATAACGATAAACTAACTATAGGCTACATAACTATAAAACGCTGGTGAGCAGCCACACTACACCGGTCAATCAACTGATCAAGGCACCCTACTGCACGTTTACTATTAATAAGGTGGTACCAAGACCATTCATGAGGTCTCATACTGGTTCAGACCATTCTGTGCTTTCAGGGTGTGTTCCTTGTCATAGTAACAACTGAAAATAATACTTAATGTAGGCCTAATGAAAATAATACAGTAACTTGTATTTAAATGTAGCAATTCAACAACAAATGCCATTTAGCCTGTGCATCTTTTACAGCATGTCATTGTGGTTTGCAAGGGATTTCCATTTTGATAATAGTTGTCAATTCCTGTGGGTCTTCTTTTTCACTGTGCTTCACTGTCCTGTGCAACTATTCGTTATATTTTCAGCAATTAACAAGAGCAAGCCTGCTTCTTTCCACGAATAGGCTATTAGGCAGAGTAGAAAAAAAAGTATAGAAATAAATGTCCTGTCGCTTTTGTAGCCTATAGCTTTTCCTGGGATTTTCAAGAAGAGGAATGGCTTTTTGCAGAGAGGCATGTGTAGCCTATAGTCTGTTGCGCATGGGAACAGCTGGAAGAGAGAGGCTGGTGATGTGTAGTATGAAGCTAAATATTAGCTAGATATTAGGTCATTTATTAGCTAAATATTAGGGTTATAGGCCAAATATTTACCTGACAAAGTGCAAGAAAAATAAATGAACAGATTTTGAAATGGCAGATCTGTAGTCCGTTCCACTAGGTTGCGCTCTGTGGTCTCCGGACATGCAAAGCTCCACTATTGATTAGGCCTAGGTTTTTAGTCAAGGAAATTATTATACCTGGGCTACATCAACAACAGTGCAGTGTCCATAGGATGTAAACTGCAATGATGTACCATAAAGTATGAAAATGTATCACTACCGTAAGTCGCTCTGGATAAGAGAATCTGTGAAATGACTCAGAAATGACTCAAAAAATGACTCAGGAATGACTCAAAAATAATAATGTAGGCTCATTTGAATAACTGCTCACTCGAACCTAGTGTTTTGTTTCATGCCGATATAACTGCATAGGCCAACAGCCTAGACCTGATTATGCAACCATTTGGATCAGTGTGGGTCTATTCCAGTGGAGGTTGCTGAGGGGAGGACGGTTCATAGTAATGGCTGGAATGAAGTCAATAGAATGGTATCAACCACCATATGTTTGATACCATTCCATTGACTCCATTCCAGACATTATTATGAGCCTTCCTCCCCTCAGCAGCCTCCACCGGTCAATTCTCGACAGTTTAGAAGGTCCAGCAAGGTAGATTAGCAGGCCACTCATATGGTGTCGGCCGTTCTGATGGTGCCGGAGAGGGTGGCTGCTGTTTTATTGGGTCTTTAACAAACCATGCTATTTTTTTTTCTTGCGTTGTTCGTAACTTATTTTGTACATAATGTTGCTGCTACCGTCTCTTATGACCGAAAAGAGCTTCTGGACATCAGAACAGCGATTACTCACCTCAAATTGGACGAATAGTTTTTCTTTAATGAGTCGGACGGGAAGGATTTACTCCAAACACCCGAACAGTTACACATCCCTGTCATTCACTTGAGACGGAAACAGATTTTGCGGAAAGAGATGGCTAATCTGCTTTTGCTCTCCGTACTGCTAGCCAACGTTCAATCGCTGGAAAATAAAATGGGATGAACTGAAAGTACGTGTATCCTACCAACAGTAATATCTTATGTTTCACAGAGTCGTGGCTGAACGACAATATTAATAACACACAGCTGGCATGTTAAACACTATCGGCAGGATAGAACAGCAGCCTTTGGTAAGACAAGGGGGGCATGCATATTAGCTGTCTACATAGAGGTTGACCGATTATGATTTTTCAACACCGATACCGATTATTGGAGGACCAAAAAAAGGCAGATATCGATTAAATCACCTGATTTATTTATTTGTAATAATGACAATTACAACAATTCTGAATGAACACTTTTATTTTAACTTAATATAATACATAAATAAAATAAATGTAGCCTCAAATAAATAATGAAACATGTTCAATTTGGTTTAAATAACGCAAAAACAAAGTGTTGGAGAAGAAAGTAAAAGTGCAATATGTGCCATGTAAAAAAGCTAACGTTTAAGTTCCTTCCTCAGAATATATGAAAGCTGGTGGTTCCTTTTAACATGGGTCTTCAATATTCCCAGGTAAGAAGTTTTAGGTTGTAGTTATTATAGGAATTATACGACTATTTCTCTCTATACATTTAACTATTGGATGTTCTTATAGGCACTATAGTATTGCCAGTGTAACAGTATAGCTTCCGTCCCTCTCCTCGCCCCTACCTGGGCTCGAACCAGGAACACATTGACAACAGCCACCCTCGAAGCATCGTTACCCATCGCTCCACAAAAGCCGCGGCCCTTGCAGAGCAAGGGGAACAACTACTTCAAGGTCTCAGAGCGAGTGACGTCACCGATTGAAACACTATTAGCGCACACCCCGCTAACTAGCTAGCCATTGCCCATCAGTTACACTAGCCTAACCTCAGGAGTTGATAGGCTTGAAGTCATAAACAGCTCAATGCTTGAAGCACAGTGAAGAGCTGCTGGTAAATGCACGAAAGTGCTGTTTGAATGAATGCTTAAGAGCCTGCTGCTGCCTACCACCGCTCAGTCAGACTGCTCTATCAAATATCAAATCATAGACTTAATTATAACATAATAACACACAGAAATATAAGCCTTGGGTCATTAATATGGTCAAATCCGGAAACTATCATTTCAAAAACAAAACCTTTATTCTTTCAGTGAAATACAGAACCATTACGTATGTTATCTAATGGGTGGCATCCCTAAGTCTAAATATTGCTGTTACATTGCACAACCTTCAATGTTATGTCATAATTATGTACAATTCTGGAAAATTAATTACGGTCTTTGTTAGGAAGAAATGGTCTTCACACAGTTCACAACGAGCCAGGCAGCCCAAACTGCTGCATATACCCGACTCTGCTTGCACGGAACGCAAGAGAAGTGACACAATTTCCCTAGTTAAAATAAATTAATGTTAGCAGGCAATATTAACTAAATATGCAGGTTTTAAAATATATACTTGTGTATTGATTTTAAAGAAAGGCATTGATATTTATTGTTAGGTACACATTGGTGCAACGACAGTGCTTTTTTCGCGAATGCGCTTGTTAAATCATCACCCGTTTGGCGAAGTAGGCTGTGATTCGATAAGAAATGAACAGGCACCGCATCGATTATATGCAACGTAGGACAAGCTAGATAAACTAGTAATATCATCAACCATGTGTAGTTAACTAGTGATTATGTTAAGACTGATAAGATAAGATAGTTTTAATGCTAGCTAGCAACTTACCTTGGCTTCTTGCTGCACTAGCATAACAGGTAGTCAGCCTGCCACGCAGTCTCCTCGTGGAGTGCAATGTAAATCGGCCACAATGCAGATTACAGATTGTTATGACAACTTGAAATCGGCCCTAATTAATCGGCCATTTCGATTAATCGGTCGACCTCTACTACATACCACAACAGACCGATGCTGGCACTAAAACCACACTGAATGAGCTGTATACCGCCATAAGCAAACAGGAAAACACTCATCCAGAGGCAGCGCTCCTAGAGGCCGGGGACTTTAATGCAGGGAAACTTAAATCAGTTTCACCTCATTTCTATCAGCATGTTAAATGTACAACCAGAGGAAAAAAAAGAAAAAAAAAACTCTGGACCACCTTTACTCCACACACAGAGACGAGTACAAAGCTCTCCCTCACCCTCCATTTGGCAAATCTGACCAGAATTCTATCCTCCTGATTCCTGCCTATAAGCAAAAATTAAAGCAGGAAGCACCAGTGACTCGCTCAATACGGAAGTGGTCAGATGACGCAGATGCTACACTACAGGACTGTTTTGCTAGCACAGACTGGAGCATGTTCAGTGATTCCTCCGATGGCATTGAGGAGTACACTACATCAGTCACCGGCTACATCAATAAGTGAATTGATGACGTCGTCCCCACAGAGACTGTACATACATACCCCAACAAAGCCATGGATTACAGGCAACATTCGCACTGAGCTAAAAGGTAGAGCTGCCGCTTTCAAGGAGCGGGAAGCTTATAAGAAATCCCGCTATGCCCTCCGACGAACCATCAAACAAGCAATGCGTCAATACAGGACTAAGATCGAATCGTACCACACCGGCTCCGATGCTCGTCAAATGAGGCAGGGTAACTAAGGTAACCTAACTAAATGACTATTTATTAATTATTTTATTTAACTAGGCAAGACAGTTAAGAACAAATTCAGCACCAACAGAACCACAGATGATGCAATCTCTATTGCACTCCACACTGCCCTTTCACACCTGGACAAAAGGAACACCTATGTGAGAATGCTATTCATTGACTACAGCTCAGTGTTCAACACCATAGTGCCCTCAAAGCTCATCACTAAGCTAAGGACCCTGGGACTAAACACCTCCCTCTGCAACTCCCTGACAGGCCGCCCATAGGTGGTAAGGGTAGGTAACAAAACATCCGCCATGCTGATCCTCAACACAGGGGCCCCTCAGGGGTGCGTGCTCAGTCCCCTCCTGTACTCCCTGTTCACCCACGACTGCATGGCCAGGCATGACTCCAACACCATCATTACGTTTGCAGATGACACAACAGTGGTAGTCTTGATCACTGGCGACGATGAGACAGCCTATAGGGAGGTCAGAGACCTGACCGTGTGGTGCCAGAATAACAACCTATCCCTCAACGTAACCAAGACGAAGGAGATTATTTTTGACTACAGGAAAAGGAGGATCAAGCACGCCCTCATTCTCATCGACAGGGCTGCAGGTTGAGAGCTTCAAGTTCCTTGGTGTCCACATCACCAACAAACTAACATGGTCCAAGCACACAAAGACAGTCGTGAAGAGGGCACGACAAAACCTATTCCCCCCTCAGGAGACTGAAAAGATTTGGCATGGATCCTCAGATCCTCAAAAGGTTTTACAGCTGCACAATCGAGACCATCCTGATGGGTTGCTTCACTGCCTGGTATGGCAACTGCTCGGCCTCTGACCGCAAGGCACTACAAAGGGTAGTGTGTACGGCCCAGTACATTGGGGCCAAGCTTCCTGGCATCCAGGACCTCTATACCAGGGTGGGTTAGAGTAAGGCCCTAAAAATTGTCAAAGACTCCAGCCACCCCAGTCATAGACTGTTCTCTCTACTACCGCATGGCAAGTGGTACCGGAGCGCCAAGCCTAGGTCCAAGAGACTTCTAAACAGCTTCTACCCCCAAGCCATAAGACCCCCGAACAGCTAATCAAATGGCTACACAGATAATTTGCATTGCCCCCCCCCCCACGCTGCTACTCTCTGTTACTATCTATGAATAGTCACTTTAATAACTCTACCTACATGTACATATTACCTCGACACCGGTGCCCCCGCACATTGACTCTTACCGGCACCCTCTGTATATAGCCTCCACATTGACTCTTACCGGCGCCCTCTGTATATAGCCTCCACATTGACTCTTACCGGCACCCTCTGTATATAGCCTCCACATTGACTCTTACCGGTACCCTCTGTATATAGCCTCCACATTGACTCTTACCGGTACCCTCTGTATATAGCCTCCACATTGACTCTTACCGGTACCCTCTGTATATACCTCCACATTGACTCTTACCGGCACCCTCTGTATATAGCCTCCATATTGACTCTCTGTATATAGCCTCCATATTGACTCTTACCGGTACCCTCTGTATATAGCCTCCACATTGACTCTTACCGGTACCCTCTGTATATAACCTCCACATTGACTCTTACCGGTACCCTCTGTATATAGCCTCCACATTGACTCTTACCGGTACCCTCTGTATATAGCCTCCACATTGACTCTTACCGGTACCCTCTGTATATAGCCCCGCTATTGTTATATACCGCTGGAAATTTGTGAAAATTAATATGTGTCATTCAAAACTTTTGGCCACGACTGTATACTATGTGTGCTCCCGAAGTTGTGACCGGGTACTACCTAAAGCTACCATATCGTTTCAGTTTTTTAGGGACAAAAAAATGTTAGACCGCTGCGCCACTCGGGAGCCTAAGGCACTGCATCTCAGTGCTAGAGGCGTCACTACAGACCCTGGTTTGATTCCAGGCTGTATCACATCCGGCCGTGATTGGGAGTCCCATAGGGCAGCGCACAATTGGCCCAGAGTCGTTCGGGTTTGGCCGGGGTAGGCCGTCATTGTAAATAAGACTTTGTTCTTAACTGACTTGTCTAGTTAAATAAATAATAAATAAATTCTACATAGGCAACAACATGTAATGAAGAATGTTATTATTGTTTTCTAGTGAGTACAAAACTCTATTCTAGGCTGTAAACTGTATGTCATTTGATTAATTGCTCAAAAGCCTGGTGTTTTCAATGCGTATTCATTGAAAATAATGAAATAACTGATTGTGGACTACAGGAAAAGGAGGACCGAGCACGTCCCATTCTCACCGACAGGGCTGTAGTGGAGCAGGTTGAGAGCTTCAAGTTCCTTGGTGTTCACATCAACAACAAACTAGAGTGGTCCAAACACACCAAGACAGTCGTGAAGAGGGCACGACAAAGCCTATTCCCTCAGGAAACTAAAAAGATTTGGCATGGGTCCTGAGATCCTCAAAAAGGTTCTACAGCTGCAACATCGAGAGCATCCTGACTGGTTGCATCACTGCCTGGTACGGCAGTTGCTCTGCCTCTGACCGCAAGGCACTACAGAGGGTAGTAAATACGGCCCAGTACATCACTGGGGCTAAGCTGCCTGCCATCCAGGACCTCTACACCAGGCAGTGTCAGAGGAAGGTCCTAAAAATTGTTAAAGACCCCAGCCATAGACTGTTCTCTCTTCTACCGCAAGGCAAGCGGTACCGGAGTGCCAAGTCTAGGACAGAAAGGCTTCTCAACAGTTTTTACCCCCAAGCCATAAGACTCCTGAACAGGTAATCAAATGGCTACCCGGACTATTTGCATTGTGTGCCCCTGTTTATCATATAGTAACTTTAACTATACATTCATGTACATACTACATCATTGGGCCGACTAACCAGTGCTCCTGCACATTGGCTAACCGGGCTATCTGCATTGTGTCCCACCACCCGCCAACCCCTCTTTTACGCTACTGCTACTCTCTGTTCATCATATATGCATAGTCACTTTAACCATATCTACATGTACATATTACCTCAATCAGCCTGACTAACCAGTGTCTGTGTATAGCCTTGCTACTTTTATAGCCTCACTACTGTATATAGCCTGTCTTTTTACTGTTGTTTTATTCCTTTACTTAACTATTGTTCACCTAATACCTTTTTTGCACTACTGGACTTGATCTTGCCTGCCTGATTGGGCAACCATTTTAATCAGTTATGGGTTTTCCTAGGCAAGTATAGCCTACAAGGTCCAAGCATATTAGCAGGACAGTAATATTATGTATTTTGTCATGATGTATCAGCTTACAGAAGCATGCTAATGCAGGGATTTGTAGTGGTGCGCATATTAATTATTTTTATGCGCTAGCACAGATGAAGTTGTAGCAATAGTTTCCATGTTTGGCTTCAGTGTTTAAAAATCGTTAAGAAAAAATGAAGTGGATATAAGTGAATGCATGTACATTTAAAAGCTGGCTCTAGAAACAATTATCAAAAAAATAAGTATTTTCAACATCTGTAAGATACATATTTTCAACGTCTGTAAAATGTATTTTCAACCTCTTTAAAATATGTGTTTTCAACGTCCGAAAATTAAGTCTTTCTCCAGGAAAATTACGTTAAGTGTTTTCAACTTCCGGAGAATACATATTTTCAACTTTCATTCATAACAAATGTTTTACCTATTTCGATGTCTGGAAAAGACGTATAGAATAAGTATTTTCAACATCATTTTGCTCACTGTGAAGGGCCTCGCGACTCGATCACTTGACTTGGTTGATAGGGTCTTGGGATTCGACTCGTTTACTACATTACTTGGCCTATTCATAGTCCTTTGAAACTCATGCAATACAATTTGTTTTGTTTACAGTATGTTTAGCTAGTTAGTTTACAGTTGGATAAATCCCCAAATACTGCTGATTCAAGTTAGCGAATTCAAGTACAACATTGCAAGTGGTGGGTCTTTATATCATTAACTAACCACCCGATTCGTTTGATTTAAATCGAAACAAACCTGTTCTGTGCAGTTTGAAATCCAGCAGCCGTCGAAGACGTTCGTTCTCCTCCTTTGAACGAGAGATTTCTTCCTGGTATTCTGTTATTGTTCTCTCTACCACCCCGGCTATCTCCACAGCCACCGCTGTTAGCCGTTCAGTTATATACACATTGAACAATGCCAGTTTAGACATTTTGAGAGGTATGAACGTCGAGATTTCTTTGTGTTTTGCTAGCTACTTATTTTTTCACCACAGGCAGAAAATGTATTCCAGATGATGATAATGGTGCTGCTATTTTCCACAACCCTCCGCTGCTTCCGGTTCCAGCTTGTGTTCAGGAAGTTGGGTGTTTGACAGCTGATACAGAAAATAGATCACGGGGACCGCTTTCAAATAAAGAAATAAATAAAGGATAAATACTCAGTCATCTTTACAAGCCTGTAACCCAATACACTATGTCAAGGCAATCCAACCGAACCACAGACAGCAAAAAGATGGTAAGAAGTCGCGTTCTGCTTAGCATTCGGACTACTCAATGAATGCTAGGTAGTTAGTAAACAAGCTAACGCTAGGTGGCTAATTTAGACGACAAGCTGCCTTTTATTAACCTCCAAAAACACGTTATTATGTTGATCTGATAATGCGTGTTTTGACAAGGTATTAAGGACATATTAGCTTAGCTGTAGTGCAATTTAGATATTACGTGAGAAATCAATGAATGACAAATACAGGAAGCTACCCTGTTAGCTAGTATTTCATTAGCTAGCTAGTGAGATGGCAGACACGCTCAGTCACTGCAAATTAGCTAGCTACCAAAATGACAGTAAGTGTTACAAAAAAAAGACTATTCAGGCGTAGCTACCTTTTGCATTTGCTAAGCATATTAACTATTACCCTGGCATGGATGGCAATTGTAAAGTCATAATATGCCGTATGATATTGGTATTTGTCTTTATGGTAGGTACCTGAACCAAGTCTACATAATTTAGTCAGGCTGGATTAATTTATGAAAGTGCTGCATCTGCAATACAATAAATTATTCACTGTCTTTGAATCAATAAAAGATGTCTGTTGTTTTGAAGTTGTTACACCAGGGGGTGCTGACAGTTAAGTTTTTATTTCTCCCTTTCTTTTCCTGTCTCTCTCTTCCTCTCTTGTAGAACGCAGAGTTGTTCACACTGACATACGGGGCCCTGGTAACCCAGCTGTGTAAGGACTATGAGAATGACGAGGAGGTCAACAAACAGCTGGATAAGATGTGAGTCTCTTCTCAACTCTCTCTCTCTCTCTCACTTATACGTGATCAATGAAAGGAAACAAGGAGAACAATTGAGGCGTGTGTGTGTGTGAGAGAGAGAGAAGTGCACTGTTTTGCTCTTAACCTGTAAATTCTGCCACTCTGTGTTTCATTTTCAGTTTGTCCTTTACTCTGCAAATGGACAAAGTGGTGCTAGCGCTTTCTGCCTCTGATGTTTCCCACCAACCTACACCACACGGGCAAATTCTCCATCCCTCTAAAACTTGACACCAGTAGACTAGTGATTTAATGTGTGTGTGTGTGAGATGTAACAGGTGGTCAACAACCAGGGCAGTAATCACCTTTCACACATCCATGTTAGGAGTCTTCTTCGCTTTCCAACCGTCTCCTGGAATTCACTGGCTCCATCCCCTCCTCTTTTGAGGAACAGACAAATGAAAATCAATTTGAAAGGGGGAAAAGGGGGTGGTGTACCCATTGTGAATAATTGTGCTGTCTAGTAAAGGTCTATGCTGGCTTAGAAACCTTTAAAGGTGTAGTTAACTTTTCCAAAGTAATAAAATGGCAAAGTAATATTTTAAGTTTGAGAGGCTGAGAGATGGAGCTTGTGTGATATGGCCTGTGAATGTATTCTGATCTTGGCTTAACTAATATACCTACTGTAGCATGGTCTGCCCCAAATATGGTTAATTCGGGTGATGATCTCATCTGACTCCTTTAGGGTCCAGATGCTTCTCTATTGCTCTCTATATCTCCCTCTTTCTTTCAGCTCTGTGTTGAGGTCTGACTAAGCCAGTGTACATGTCTGAAATCTTTACCGGAAATGTGGAATCGCTGCTCTGAAGTGGTCACTTTTAATAATGTTTACATATTTTTGCTTTACTCATCTCATATGTGTATATACTGCATTATAGTTTATTCCACTCAGACATTGCTCATCCTAATATTTATATATTCCTTCATTCCATTCTTTTACCTTTAGGTTGTGTGAATTGTTAGATATTACTGCACTGTTGGAGCTAGAAACACAAACATTTCGCTTCACCCGCAAAAACATCTGCTAAACATTTGTATGTGACAAAAAAAAATTGATTTGATTTGTATAGCATTTAGCACTCATTCTCCTTTACTCACTCTTTCCCCACTCTTTTGTTTTTTTCCAGGGGATACAATATCGGAGTGCGTCTCATCGAGGACTTCTTGGCACGCTCCAGCGTTGGGAGGTGTCAGGATTTCCGAGAAACAGCCGATGTCATTGCTAAGGTAGTGGGGACGTCCCCGAGCCAATCGGAACGTGTCCTTGGAACGCTCCCAGAAAGGAGAGAGGAGAGGGGGAAGTGCGAGATGAAGAGAGAAAGGACAGGGAGAGAAAGAAAGAGAGGGATAAGGAAGAAGAGCGAGAGAGATTGAGATCTGGGAGAGGGAGAGAGCTGGTAAAAAGAGGGAGGAAGAGAAAGAGGTTGACTGTGAGTGAGTTAGAGAGCGAGAGAGTTGGCGACTGGAATTTCAACTCCAACCTGCAGTAGTCTGCATAGTTTCTGAGCTTTCATAAATCCTCTCTACTGCTTTTCATTTCTCTGCACTCAAGCAGGTAGGGAAGCATCCCAGCTATGTCACCGCAAAGCCAACTAGCCCCAGCCCCCGTGTGTGTGTGTGGGCTCATGTTCCCCACTGCTTTTTGTCTTTGCTATACGGTAGTCTGAGCCGCACGGTCAACCTACACCTAGGGTGAAACCCAACCCCTCGGCCAAATATATTAGTTCACACTGAAGGGATGACACCACACACACGCTTGTGCCTGTGACTATGTGGTCAGACAGTAGTTTGCTGTACATTACATTGGTAAACAGTTCAACAGAACAGCAGGCCCGATACCAAAACACTGTAGACTTTAAGCACAAAACCACTTCTCCCATCTTGTGGTTGAAATGCAAGTAACCATGTAGAGCACTCTGTCTGTTCTAACAGTTCTGCTAAGTCGTTTCACAGGTGTAATCTTGCATTGTAGGCCTATGGTTCAGTTATATGGAAGGCGGTAGTATGGAATATTGGTCTAGATGATAAACTGTAAGCCTCTGCTGTTCAGACTTGCCAAGATAATGAGCAACCTAGCTATCAGTGACCGGACATGTTCATGTAGACACACAGCAACTTAGCACTCTGGGCCCGGTTTCCCGTTAGCAATGCAACTTAGCCTTAGAAGGGTTTTAACAATGCATCGTTCCTACAACGGCCGAAGATCCAAAATACTGACCACGGATCAGCTCGTAGAGATACAGCTTATGGCTGCAAATATTGAGGCGGCTTATTCTAATGATTATGTAGCCCATAGTCATCTCGTTTTTCATTTGAATCATCTTTTTATCCTTCGCTTGTTCAAAGACATTGGCAACTTTGTATTTGTAGTCGACTTCGTTACAAAGTTATCGGCGGTCACAGAGAAACAGCTTGATTCTATGTTAAGCAGAGATATTCTGTGTATAAAGTGGTGTGGAAGGGCAATCAAAGCATCAACACTTAGCTGTTCTATGAGTGGTCTGAGGCAGTCGGTAAATAAAGAGTGTTTTCAAGTGCAACTTTACTAACGATCATTTAGATGTAACGATGCTCCCACAAAGGTTCTAACGAGGAACTTAACCTTAAGATGATTTTGGGACACCAGGCCCTGGATGACGGAGCTAGAGACCAGTTGAAAATGTTCCCAGTTTATGCAGATTTCAGCGCCGCGACTGCACGACAGGGCAGCTCTCGCTAGCAGTCTTTGATATTGACTAACAACCAGTGACTTGATCGCTGATTATCTCAACAAGGGGGAATTCTTGGTGAGGAAAGATTGTACACACCCTGGCTTGTTCAACCCTCTCTAAATATAAAGTGTAAGTGTCGGCATTCAGTGATTCATCTTGTAAGGGAGTGATGGTCTCTGTTCCATTATGAACACAGCACATGTAACACCATTGTAACAGTAACATTAACAGCATTGTGTGATTGTATGTGTATTTCAACAGGTGGCGTTTAAGATGTACCTGGGCATCACCCCCAGTGTGACCAACTGGAGCCCGGCGGGAGACGAGTTCTCCCTCATCCTGGAGAGTAACCCCCTAGTGGACTTTGTAGAGCTGCCTGACAACCACAGCTCCTTGGTCTACTCCAACCTGCTGTGTGGGGTACTCCGAGGAGCTCTGGAGATGGTAAAGATAGAGCTTCTTTAGGCCTATTCACACTACTGAGACAAGCCTAACCGAGCCTGATATATAAAAATATCAGAGCACGGTAGTGTGAAAATTATATTTGCGTGATTTATGTTATGTTCATGTATCATGAGAATAGTTCTCTTTTTCCCCCTTCATTTCTAATATCTCCTCTCTCTTCCCACTATAAGGTGCAGATGGCAGTGGAGGTGAAGTTTTCTAATATCTCCTTCTCTCTCTTCCCCCTATAAGGTGCAGATGGCAGTGGAGGTGAAGTTTTCTAATATCTCCTTCTCTCTCTTCCCCCTATAAGGTGCAGATGGCTAATATCTCCTTCTCTCTCTTCCCCCTATAAGGTGCAGATGGCAGTGGAGGTGAAGTTTTCTAATATCTCCTTCTCTCTCTTCCCCCTATAAGGTGCAGATGGCAGTGGAGGTGAAGTTTTCTAATATCTCCTTCTCTCTCTTCCCACTTCCCCCTCTATAAGGTGCAGATGGCAGTGGCAGTGGAGGTGAAGTTTTCTAATATCTCCTCTCTCTTCCCCCTATAAGGTGGCAGATGGCTAATATCTCCTTCTCTCTCTTCCCCTATAAGGTGCAGATGGCAGTGGATGAAGGTGCAGATGGCAGTGGAGGTGAAGTTTTCTAATATCTCCTCTCTCTTCCCCCTATAAGGTGCAGATGGCTAATATCTCCTTCTCTCTCTTCCCCCTATAAGGTGCAGATGGCAGTGGAGGTGAAGTTTTCTCAGGACACCCTGAGAGGAGACAATGTCACAGAGATCCGCATGAAGTTCATCAAGAGGATGGAAGAGAACCTACCGGCCGGGGATGAGTGAGAGAAACACACAGAGAGTGAGTGAGAGAGAGAAACCTCCACCTCTCCTCTCGCTCTCCATCCATCCTGAATCTGATGTCACTCAGGGGGGTACGGAGAGAGAGGGCGAGAAAAAGGTATTGGGTAACCCTTCACTGAAAGAATGGAGACAAGGAAATTAAGTCCTTGGGCGTGTCTCAAATGTATTCTATCTTCCTCTCCTTGTCTCCTTCCCTTCATCTACACCGTGTAAAGATAATGGATAGATGAGAGTTCAACTCAGGGAAGGAGAGGACTTGGCCTTTGAGATGCACCGTTTGGTTTATGGAAGGACTTCTGCTGAACTATGATCCTTGACCTTTACTGTCTGCTCATATGACCCCTGACCTTTCCCCTTTAATCTCTGCTCCTGGGATGAGGAACTCCTTGGCCACTTCATCACATATGTTAATTTATGAGAAAAACTTTGTCCCTTAGATATTGTCTAGGCTTTTTGTCTAGTGAAAGTAGTCAGGAAAAGCTCCTGGCCCATTACAAATGGAAATGTTTTTGATTTTAAATTCTGTTCATTTAATCAATTTAGATCACTGAATGGAATGTGATGGTTTCACTACCAAGTCAATTGTGTTGTACACGGTGGACCAGATTTTGACACAAGTTTTGTTTTGACATTTAGTTTTTTAAATATAAGATCAGAGGTTCTGTTAATGTCTGTGTATAATATGTTTATTTGTTGTGTCTATGCATTAAATAAATAAAAAAGATACAGCCACATGTATGTTCATTTAAGTAGGCTGATACGTCAATCTGTTAAGTTTTATTCATGACATATTACAGCTAAAGCTGGTAGAAAACACACATGTTGGATGTGTGCGTCCATGAGGGTACATAGTAGGATCTGTGTTCCATGTTAACCTGCTGCAGGTCTCTTCACACGTAATGAAGTGTCACACCCTTCCCCAGTGCACTGAGGCAGTTATTCCTCTGGAGCTGCTTAGTCCAGTCAAACAACAATTACACAGACCTAAAGGCTCAGATGTTTGTTCAGGCTTCATGGAAACAGTCAGGATGTGTGTGTGTGTGTCTGACAGCCATGTTTTAGGAACAGCCACTTAATAACAGGCTGTCTGGAACAGGGGTGTGTGTGTGAGTGAATGAGTGGGCGGGGTGTTTGGACAGGGCTAGCAGGGCAAGTTGTCATTAAAGACCAGAGGTCCATTCTGCCCATAACTGACATCATCCAGGGGTCACCAACACAATCGCTTGTTGAGGCAAATCACTCACCTCGTCAATCACAGCAGAGCACACAGGGCTGGCCATACATACACACACACACACAAATGTATTGTTCTGTGGTGTTCATACTGACAGAAACCACCAGAGGTCACTGTGGGCATTGCATTCCCCAACACTGTCTCACTCCAAAAACATTCCCTCTGCAGGTCACTCTCATTTTAAGAGTTTCCCCTTAGACACTGATCTAAGATCAATTTCTGTTAACCCCTTTAATGGTAAAGCTTATAAAGGCAGCTTTTACCTATAGCTTTGATTCATGTTTTTTTTATTGAAAGATAGGGATGAGGTTTGAATATGTAGGTGAGAAGGTTACTCTGCACATAATGAGAATCAAGTGAAATGTATGATAACAGTAAAGCAACCTTCCCACACACCGAAAGACCAATATTTATTCTACAATATTCCAAAATACTGTAGATAGTTCAAAATAGGTTTGATACAATCAATGTCTGCTTTCCAACCTTCAGGGAAGGGGCTGTCCTTCATTACTAACTAAATAAATCCTATATCCACTCTCCCGCCTGGAATCGGAGACGTTAGAGAGGATAAACAGTGGAAAGTGGACACACTGTGAGGACTGTCAGTGTGAAGTAAGCCCCTCGTCCTCTGAAGAGCTCTTGCTCCAGTTTACATCCACATATATATACATTTTGTAGGTCTATAATGTGTGTATTGGATGGCGAGCAGGGAGGAAATGGTTTTGTGCAGACGTTCCATGTAAATCACTTGGCAGAATTAGAGCCGTGTACCAGGGGGATATACAGCTGGGATACTGTGGACTGTTGCTGCGAGAAAACCTGTATCACTCTTCCACATGCGCCCAGGAATTTAGGAGCGTGTGTGTATACACACACACACACACACACACACACACACACACACACACACACACACACACACACACACACACACACACACACACACACACACACACACACACACACACACACACACACACACACACACACACACACACACAGGAGAGCGCACACATTCAAGACACAGGAGCACACACACACATGGACACAGGAGTTTGCTCACAGACTTGCACTCAGAACACAGGAGCACAGACTTGCACTCAGTGTACAGGAGCGTGCTCACAGACTTGCACTCAGGACACAGGAGCACAGACTTGCACTCAGGACACAGGAGCGTGCTCACAGACTTGCACTCAGGACACAGGAGCACAGACTTGCACTCAGGACACAGGAACGTGCTCACAGACTTGCACTCAGGACACAGGAGCACAGACTTGCACTCAGGACACAGGAGCGTGCTCACAGACTTGCACTCAGGACACAGGAGCTCACACACACTCCTGTCCTCACTCTCTGACCCGAGCAACAATCAGATGTGTTACATCACTTTATCTTTGGTCGTTAGGGTCTGTAAAGCTCAGGGTAAGAACTGTGTATCTGAGATAAGAGTATCTCCCCCCCTTCTCTCTCTCTCTCTCTCTCTCTCTCTGTCTCTGTGGCTGTATGTCTTATGCTTGTTAAACAGCACAGAGAAACACATGCAGGATTGAGAGAGACGCCCCATCATTCATATCCCACACACACAATTTGTTCACGTGTTACACACTTAATTCTTCACGCAGCTCACTCTATTTTTCAATAAAACTTTACTATGACAGCCCGGGACAAACAAGCAGAAAATGTTGCAGACCTGAGATGATGCACCCCGATCTGCTTTAAACTGGCTAAACTTCCATAGGGTCTTTATAGGAAACACATGGAGAACAACATGCTATGACAGAAAAGGCCTCGCTAGCACATGGATGTCACTGTGCTGGCCTATATTATTGAATAGCCCATCCTTCCTCCACCACCCTCAATTTTATATCTATCACGTCTTGTCTATCCCACCCTGTCTATCACACCCTGTCTATTCCACCCTGTCTATTCCACCCTGTCTATTCCACCCTGTCTATCCCACCCTATCTATTCCATCCTGTCTATTCCACCCTGTCTATCCCACCCTATCTATTCCACCCTGTCTATTCCACCCTGTCTATTCCACCCTGTCTATTCGACCCTGTCTATCCCACCCTATATATTCCACCCTGTCTATCCCACCATGCCTATCCTACCCTGTCTATTCCACCCTGTCTGTCCCACCCTATCTATCCCAACCTGTCTATCCCACCCTATCTATCCCACCATGTCTATCCTACCCTTTCTATTCCACCCTGTTACACTGTCTATCCCACCCTGTCTATCCCACCCTGTCTATCCCACCATGCCTATCCCACCCTGTTTTCCCACCCAGTATTTCCCACTATGCCTATCCTACCCTGTCTATCCCACCCTGTCTATCCCACCCTATCTATCCCACCATGCCTATCCTACCCTGTCTATCCCACCCTGTCTATCCCACCCTATCTATCCCACCATGCCTATCCTACCCTGTCTATCCAACCCTGTCTATCCCACCCCGTCTATCCTACCCTGTCTATCCCACCCTGTCTATCCCACCATCTTTTTGTCTCTCTTCTCCATGACTCTTGATTTCTCTCCTCATCTCTGCCTCTGTTTCTCATTCTGTCAAGCCTTGCCAAAGAGAGTGAGGTGAGTCAAATGAAAGAGATATGAAAAAGATCCCACCTTTGGGAATATCGGAACACTGGGAATATCAGGCAAGCTCTGGGAACTCTGCAAATGCTTACATGACGGAAAGTGTTCTCTCATTCTCTCAAGTTAGGTAGGCTTGAAGCATCCCTGGTTTTCCTGACTTTTCCGGAGCGTATCTCGTGTCTGGACAGTGGAGAGAGAAGGGAGATGACAAGTGCATGGACAGTATTCCGGAAGACGCCCTGTGTGTTTTGGGGAAGGAGAGGATGCACTAAGACATGGAACAGCTTGTTTCCGTAAGGAATCCCAGACCCGGAATTTCAGACAATTGGCAGGGAATTGGAGGGAAGAGGCATGTCTGATGTCACCGTCTGAGTTGACTGTTGGAGTATATAGGCAGAGACCGACTGTCCAAATAGCAGTTCAGGCAAATGACAGTTGGCCTTGGCCATCCTTAGGCCAGTAGGCCGGTCTAAATTGTGGGTTTCCACCCAATTATCATTATTTGGCCAATAACTCGGCCTCAAGGAAACAAATGGGCCAGTGTGTTAGAAATGCCCAGGCCGATTTCTGGTCCCTCTCTGTCCCTGTACATTGGTAACATGATTTAAAAGAAGAATCGCCCCCTCTACATGGCTTTCTTTGTACACTAACTTCCTGCAGAGCTTTTCTAATAAACAGTGAGAGAGTTGCTCATCTAAACCACATGGTACAGAATTCACACCTGAAATAAATCATTGCTGAGACTGTTTTCCAGTTTTCTTTGTCATATTTACTTATTAATATGTAAGCGTTGCTTATTTGTACGCCTGTAGCTATGTTCTAAAAACTACAGAAATCTACACAGTTCCACCTGCAAGGCATTTTGGGAGATGAATCATCATCTTACTGTGGTGACTAAGGGTACAACCAGTCGGCTAGAGAGAGATTTTGTGTCTAAAAATTAACAATTGAGCCAATGGTTTAAAAATGGGAGACATTTGTTGACGGAGATGATTGTCCATCAAAAAACACAAAATATGTTGACCTTAGTGCAAATGTATTTTTGATGGAAAAAAGCAGATAATGATTAATTTCATCCGTATTCATGTGTCTCAGTGTTGGCCACAGTCTGATACAGACCCACTCCAAACCCACAGGCCTCAAAGCCTGGTGGACCTAATGTAGGGCCCTGAGTTTGTTCTGGTCAGGTCACACGATTAGGAACAACTCAATAGTGTTCAGTGTTTGAAGGGTATTTTGTGTGCTTCCAAAATGGCATCCTTTTTCGTACAGGGAATAGAGTGCACACAGATCCTATTAAATGACATATTTTTAATGTTCTAATATGTAATTATATCATATGGTGCCATTTGAGAAGCTGCCTTTTTGTCTCCATATGTTAGAATAAAGAATATTGAAACTGTGCATGTTATATGAAAACGCATCACAAGTTATCGTGCAGTGTCTGACTGAAGTATGCGTCAAAGGTAAGATAAGGAGTGATCTCTGGTACAGCCATGGTTTGGCTAGAGCTGCAGAGGCCAACCCGTCTGATACGTTGTTTCTATTTTTCCTCTTTCTCTTTCTTCCCAGCTTTTTGGATGCTCGCTGCTAAGCTGCCATCCCTCTGGTTCCAATTTCCTCACGATATTTTGTTCTTCCTCTCTCAATAGGACTGTATGAAAAGAAGAGAGCTTTCCTTTTGATGATCATACAGGTTTAATCCCATTAATTCTTTACCACTCTTATCCCTTTATTCCTCTATATTGTATTCTCTCTTCCTCTCTCTTCCTCTCTCTCTCTCTCTCTTCCTCTCTCTTCCTCTCTCTTCCTCTCTCTCTCTCTCCCTCTCTCTTCCTCTCTCTTCCTCTCTCTTCCTCTCTCTCTCTTCTTTCTCTCTTCTCTCTCTCTCTCTCTCTCTCTCTCTCTCTCTTCCTCTCTCTCTCTCTCTCTCTCTCTTCCTCTCTCTCCCTTTCTCCTCTCTTTCTCCTCTCTCTCTCTGTCTCCTCTCTCTTCCTCTCTCTCTCTTCCTCTCTCTCTCTGTCTCCTCTCTGTCTCCTCTGACCTCTACACTGATCTAGGTGGAGTTTATGTAACACAGGCAGAGCTTTCCAACTTGGCACAGTTGAAATGAAAACATTTAGGAAAGAAAGAGAGAGAGAGAAAGAACAAGAGAGAGAGAGATATATAGATAGATAGAGAAAGAGAGAGAGTAAGTGAGAGAAAAGTGTCATGTTTAATTTGACACCAGTTGGCCTTGGGGCAAATGTATGGTACCTCACCTCAGACTTCATTATTCCAGGGTTTTGCCTACAAAACGCACATATGTAAGCATATATTTGTATCAATCATCCAGGCAATAACGAATATTGTAATTCCTATTGAAACGCAGGAATGCTAGAGAGAGAGTCCTGGATTGCCCTTGCCTCATATCAAACCAAGCTTCCCTGAGAGAGAGAGAGAGAGAGAGAGAGAGAGAGAGAGAGAGAGAGAGAGAGAGAGAGAGAGAGGAGAGAGAGAGAGAGAGAGAGAGAGAGAGAGAAAGAGAGAGAGAGAGAACGAGAGAGAGAGAGAGAGAGAAAGAGAGAGAGAGACAGAGAGAGAGAGAGAGACAGAGAGAGAGAGACAGAGAGAGAGAGAGAGAGAGACCACAAGGCTGCCTGGAGGCTGGAGCTCAGCTGAACAGGACGGGATATCACGGCTCACAACTGCCAAACATGGACCGAAACACTGTGTGTGTGAGTGAGTGTGTGTGTGTGTGTAGGTGTGTGTGTGTTTGTGATTAGTGTGGGGATGGCGTGGGGTGAGGTGAGGTGCGGGTGTTAAGGTGCCATCGGCCTAACATCGACTCAACATGATTGTTTGCGAGCCTCAACACCACAGAAACCTACTTAGCTCAAGCAAGATAGGGAAGGCATTGTAGATCGGGGAATTGTCATATTGAAGAGTAGACTGCTGTGAGTACTCTGCATCCCAAATGGGACACAAACTAGATCTGTAAGTATGACTTTTCACTTTCCACATAAAACACCTCAAGCTATCCGGCTGGAGAATGGAGGGAGACAGGGATATAACGGGTGAGCTGGAGATTTGAACAATCCTAAATGTGGGAGACATGTGTGACTGGAGACATAGAGGCCTCAATCTCTATGTTGTGTGTGTGTATGTGTGTTTGTGCGTGTGTGTGCGTGCGTGTGTGTGGATGTGTGTGTATGGGCTCTACTCCAGGCCATTGTGGGTTAGTGAGAGTCCATAAGCAATCATGTTGCCCTGTATCACAGTAACTCCCTTCACGTATGAAAGGGGGTCCCTATTATGGAGTTGTTAAAGCTGCGAAGCTGGTTAAATGGATGTGTAAAGCACTTCAATAAAAATATTTTCAAGTACTACTTAAGTCGTTTTTTGAGGTATTTGTAGTTTACTTTACTATTTATATTTTTGACAAGTTTTAATATTACTTCACTCCATTCCTAAATAAAATGATGTGCTTTTCACTCCATACATTTTTCCTGAAACCCAGAAGTACTCATTACATTTTGAATGTTTAGCAGGAAAGGAAAATGGTCTAATTCACATACAGGAGAACATCCCTGTCATCCCTACTGCCTCTGATCTGGAGGACTCACTTTCTGAGTTTGTAAATGATGTCTGAGTGTTGGAGCATGCCCCTGGCTTTCGGTAAATTAAACAAAACAAGAACATGGTGCAGTCTGGTTTGCTTAATTTAAGCAATTTGAAATGATTTATGCTTTTGTACTTTTACTTTTGATACTTTAATATATTTTAGCAATTACATTAACTTTTAATACGTAAGTATATTTAAAAACCAAATACTTTTAGACTTTTACTCAAGAAGGATTTTACTGGGTGACTTTCACTTTTACTTGAGCCGTTTTCTGTAAAGGTATCTTTACTTTTACTCAAGTATGACAGCTGGGTACTTTTTCCACCACTGTACATACATACACACACACCTGTTGGAACCAACATGATCTGACGTGTTGGCCAATTTAACTTAAATTGCAGACTTTTGTCCACGTCAAATTTCTAAGTTGCTCCAAATGTCAAGTTACTGTAAGGAAGTGAAAGCTGAAGTGGTACTGGAAAGCCAGTGGTCTGTTAGAGGTACTGGAAAGCCAGTGGTTTGTTAGAGGTACTGGAAAGCCAGTGGTCTGTTAGAGGTACTGGAAAGCCAGTGGTTTGTTAGAGGTACTGGAAAGCCAGTGGTTTGTTAGAGGTACTGGAAAGCCAGTGGTTTGTTAGAGGTACTGGAAAGCCAGTGGTTTGTTAGAGGTACTGGAAAGCCAGTGGTTTGTTAGAGGTACTGGAAAGCCAGTGGTCTGTTAGAGGTACTGGAAAGCCAGTGGTCTGTTAGAGGTACTGGAAAGCCAGTGGTTTGTTAGAGGTACTGGAAAGCCAGTGGTTTGTTAGAGGTACTGGAAAGCCAGTGGTTTGTTAGAGGTACTGGAAAGCCAGTGGTTTGTTAGAGGTACTGGAAAGCCAGTGATCTGTTAGAGGTACTGGAAAGCCAGTGGTCTGTTAGAGGTACTGGAAAGCCAGTAGTCTGTTAGAGGTACTGGAAAGCCAGTGGTTTGTTAGAGGTACTGGAAAGCCAGTGGTCTATTAGAGGTACTGGAAAGCCAATAGTCTGTTAGAGGTACTGGAAAGCCAGTGGTCTGTTAGAGGTACTGGAAAGCCAGTGGTCTGTTAGTGGTACTGGAAACCAGTGGTCTGTTAGAGGTACTGGAAAGCCAGTGGTCTGTTAGTGGTACTGGAAAGCCAGTAGTCTGTTAGTGGTACTGGAAAGGCAGTGGTCTGTTAGAGGTATTGGAAAGGCAGAGGTCTGTTAGAGGTACTGGAAAGGCAGTGGTCTGTTAGAGGTACTGGAAAGGCAGTGGTCTGTTAGAGATACTGGAAAGCCAATGGTCTGTTAGAGGTACTGGAAAGCCAGTGGTCTGTTAGTGGTACTGGAAACCAGTGGTCTGTTAGAAGTACTGGAAAGCCAGTAGTCTGTTAGAGGTACTGGAAAGCCAGTGTTCTGTTAGAGGTACTGGAAAGCCAGTGGTCTATTAGAGATACTGGAAAGCCAGTGGTCTGTTAGAGGTACTGGAAAGCCAGTGGTCTGTTAGAGGTACTGGAAAGACAGTGGTCTGTTAGAGGTACTGGAAAGACAGTGGTCTGTTAGAGGTACTGGAAACCAGTGGTCTGTTAGAGGTACTGGAAAGCCAGTGGTCTGTTAGAGGTACTGGAAAAGCCAGTGGTCTGTTATTGGTACTGGAAGGCCAGTGGTCTGTTAGAGGTACTGGAAAGCCAGTGGTCTGTTAGAGGTACTGGAAACCAGTGGTCTGCTAGAGGTACGGGAAACCAGTGGTCTGTTAGAGGTACTGGAAAGCCAGTGGTCTGTTAGAGGTACTGGAAAGCCAGTGGTCTGTTAGAGGTACTGGAAAGCCAGTAGTCTGTTAGTGGTACTGTTAAAAGCCAGTGGTCTGGTTAGTGGTACTGGAAATGTGTATGTTAGAGCTACTGGAAAGCCAGTGGTCTGTTAGAGGTACTGGAAAGCCAGTGGTCTGTTAGGGGTACTGGAAAGCCAGTGGTCTGTTAGAGGTACTGGAAACCAGTGGTCTGTTAGAGGTACTGGAAAGGCAGTGGTCTGTTAGAGGTACTGGAAACCAGTGGTCTGTTAGAGGTACTGGAAAGCCAGTGGTCTGTTAGAGGTAATGGAAAGCCAGTAGTCTGTTAGTGGTACTGGAAAGCTAGTGGTCGGTTAGTGGTACTGGAAATGGTCTGTTAGAGGTACTGGAAAGCCAGTGGTCTGTTAGAGGTACTGGAAAGCCAGTGGTATGTTAGTGGTACTGGAAAGCCAGTGGTCTGTTAGAGGTTCTGGAAAGCCAGTGGTCTGTTAGTGGTACTGGAAACCAGTGGTCGGTTAGAGGTACTGGAAAGCCAGTGGTCTGTTAGAGGTACTGGAAAGCCAGTGGTCTGTTAGGGGTACTGGAAAGCCAGTGGTCTGTTAGAGGTACTGGAAACCAGTGGTCTGTTAGAGGTACTGGAAAGGCAGTGGTCTGTTAGAGGTACTGGAAAGCCAGTGGTCTGTTAGAGGTACTGGAAAGCCAGTGGTCTGTTAGAGGTACTGGAAAGCCAGTGGTCTGTTAGAGGTACTGGAAAGCCAGTGGTCTGTTAGAGGTACTGGAAAGCCAGTGGTCTGTTAGAGGTACTGGAAAGCCAGTGGTCTATTAGAGGCTTCCTGGTGGTGCTAGCTTAATGAGAGCCCAGAAACAACTGAATAACACAAATGTTGCAAGAACAATCACTTCTGATTTCACCACCCCATTAACAAGAGACGGAAATAGACTTTTCAGAACCAGTGGAGGAAAATAGTTTGCAGTGTGTGTGTGTGTGTGTGTGTGTGTTTGTGTGTGTGTGGGTGGGTGTATGTGTGAGAGAGATAGAGTGTGTTGTTGTGTTGCTGATAACATACTTATTTGTTCATGTGTGCATGTTGGTGTGGGTTTTGTGTGTTCTATGTTTGTACACACACATAATGTCTGTCTTGACTTTGTTTTTTGCATAGAAACGTTTAGAAACATCTTCCTCACCTTTTGTTATTGACATGTTAAGTGCCTTGAAATACATTTGCTGTAACAAATGTGCTATGTAAATAAAGTTCGGTTTGATTTGATGATTGAGGTTGAGTACCCTATGTGAGTAAGTAAAATCAAATCAAATCACATTTTATTTGTCACATGCACCAAATACAACAGGTGTAGCAGACCTTACAGTGAAATGCTGAATACAACAGGTGTAGCAGACCTTACAGTGAAATGCTTACTTACAAGCCCTTAAAAACAATGCAGTTTTAAGAAAAATAAGTGTTAAGAAAGTATTTCCTAAACTAAACTGAAGTTAAAAAAAATCAATAAAAGAAGAAAATAAATAATAAAAATAACTAATAATTAAAGAGCAAAAATAAAATTAACAGTAGCGAGGCTATATACAGGGGGTACCGGTACAGAGTCAATGTGTGGGGTACAGGTTAGTCGAGGTAATTGAGGTTAGCCACTTGATTAGCTGTGTAGTCTTATGGTTTGGGGTAGAACTGTTAAGTGTGCCTTGCAGTCGGAGGCCGAGTAGTTGCCATACCAGGTGGTGATGCAACCAGTCATGCTCTCGATGGTGCAGCTGTAGACCTTTTTGAGGATCTGAGGACCCATGCCAAATCTTTTCAGTCTCCTGAGGGGGAATAGGTTTTGTTGTGCGCTCTTCACGACTGTCTTGGTGTGTTTGGACCATGTTAATTTGTTGGTGATGTGGACACCAAGGAACTTGAAGCTCTCAACCTGCTCCACTACAGCTCCGTCGATGAGAATGGAGGTGTGCTCGGCCCTCCTTTTTCTGTAGTCCTTTGTCTTGATCACGTTGAGGGAGAGAGTGTGTGTGTGTGTGTCTTCAGTGTTATGAAGAGTATGTGTATGCCTAACTATAAGTGTGTGCTCAATGTTCCTATATGTGTTCACATTTGCAAGACTCCTCTGTGTTATTCATTTCCTGCTCCTGTCATTCAACATAGGAATAAGATGAGCATTGTTCTGAAAGCCTGCTACATTTGTATTGCTCTGCACATTGGAAGAAGTGTGTGTGTGTGTGTGGCATGTGTGCGTGCGTTTCTCTCTGACTTTGTGTGTACACACATGGATGTGTGCGTCTGTTTTTTATGCATGTTTAGCAGAATAGGTAAAGAAAGCCCTATCCACATACTTCATAAAGCACTGGGCCTTTCTCCTATTAACCATCCTGGTTGGGCATGCTGCTGTTCAGATCCACATCTGACCCAGACTACCTGTGTACCAGCCCTGTCACTGGACTGAGGGAGGAGAGAGAGAGAGATGGAAAGAGAGAGAGACAGAGAGCGAGAGAAAGAGAGAGAGAGCGAAATAGAAATGAAAGAAAAATACTGACTGACTGACTGACAGACAGACAGACACACAGTTAAAATAGGCAAAAAACACACATTTCTTCCCACAGGACAGTGGGGTGAGACAGGGATGCAGCTTAAGCCCCACCCTCTTAAACATATATATCAACGAATTGACGCGGACACTAGAAATGTCTGCAGCACCCGGCCTCACCCTACTAGAATCTGAAGTCATATATCTACTGTTTGCTGATGATCTGGTGCTTCTGTCGCCAACCAAGGAGGGCCTACAGCAGCATCTAGATATTCTGCACAGATTCTGCCAGACCTGGGCCCTGACACTAAATCTCAGTAAGACCAAAATAATGGTGTTCCAAAAAAGGTCCAGTCGCCAGGACCACAAATACAAATTCCATCTAGACACCGTTGCCCTAGAGCACACAAAAAACTATACATGCCTTGGCCTAAACATCAGCGCCACAGGTAACTTCCACAAAGCTGTGAACGATCTGAGAGACAAGGCAAGAAGGGCATTCTATGCCATCAAAAGGAACATAAAATTCAAGATACCAATTAGGATCTGGCTAAAAATACTTGAATCAGCCATAGAACCCATTGCCCTTTATGGTTGTGAGGTCTGGGGTCCACTCACCAACCAAGATTTCACAAAATGGGACAAACACCAAATTGAGACTCTGCATGCAGAATTCTGTAAAAATATCCTTCGCGTACAACGTAGAACACCAAATAATGCATGCAGAGCTGAAATAGGCCGATACCCACTAATTATCAAAATCCAGAAAAGAGCCGTTAAATTCTACAACCACCTAAAAGGAAGCAATTCCCAAACCTTCCATAACAAAGCCATCACCTACAGAGAGATGAACCTGGAGAAGAGTCCCCTAAGCAAGCTGGTCCTGGGGCTCTGTTCACAAACACAAACACACCCCACAGAGCCCCAGGACAGCAGCACAATTAGACCCAAGCAAATCATGAGAAAACAAAAAGATAATTACTTGACACATCGGAAAGAATTAACAAAAAAACAGAGCAAACTAGAATGCTATTTGGCCCTAAACAGAGAGTTCACAGTGGCAGAATACCTGACCACTGTGACTGACCGAAACTTAAGGAAAGCATTGACTATGTACAGACTCAGTGAGCATAGCCTTGCTATTGAGAAAGGCCGCCATAGGCAGACATGGCTCTCAAGAGAAGACAGGCTATATGCACACTGCCCACAAAATTAGGTGGAAACCTAACCTCCTGCCCAATGTATGACCATATTAAAGACACATATTTCCCTCAGATTACACAGATCCACAAAGAATTCAAAAACAAACCCAATTTTGATCAAGACAGCAGCAGCAAGATGTGTGACCTGTTGCCACAAGAAAAGGGAAACAAGTGAAGAACAAACACCTGTCACGTTCTGACCTTATTTCCTTTGTTTTGTCTTTGTTTTAGTATGGTCAGGGCGTGAGTTGGGGTGGGCAGTCTTTGTTTGTTTTTCTATGTTGGTTTTTGTGTTCTGCCTAGTATGGTTCTCAATCAGAGGCAGGTGACGTTAGTTGTTTTTCCACCTGGGTTTCGTGGGTGTTTATTTCCTGTTTAGTGTTTTGTCATTCACCTTACGGGACTGTTCGTTTGTTGTTTATTGTTTTTGTTCAGTGTTCATTTTGCTTCATTAAATTATGGACACTTACCACGCTGCGTTTTGGTCCTCCGATCCTTCTCGCTACTCCTCCTCAGAAGAGAAGGACGAGATCCCTTACAAACACCATTGTAAATACAACCCATATTTATGTTTATTTATTTTCCCTTTTGTACTTTAACCATTTGTACATTGTTATAACACTGTATATATACATAATATGACATTTGTAATGTCTTTATTGTTTTGAAACTTCTGTATGTGTAATGTTTACTGTTATTGTTTATTGTTTATTTCACTTTTGTATATTATCTACCTCACTTGCTTTGGCAATGTTAACACATGTTTCCCATGCCAATAAAGCCCCTTGAATTGAATTGAATTGACAGGCAGACCAGACACAAGGAGAGCAGCCCTGGTTCCATGAACCAGGTGACGGCCCAAGCCTGCTTGGCGCATATTTGGATGGTGGCCAGGCCTCTCGTGCTGAGGGTCATGGTGTCTGGGCCTCCGACTGTCGTCAGTCTGGGCTTTATTGGCTAGAGAGAGTACAATCATATGGTTTCAGTGAGGGACAAATACGTCGGGGCTTTATTGGCTAGAGAGAGTACAATCATATGGTTTCATTGAGGGACAAATACGTCGGGGCTTTATTGGCTAGAGAGAGTACAATCATATGGTTTCATTGAGGGACAAATACGTCGGGGCTTTATTGGCTAGAGAGAGTACAATCATATGGTTTCAGTGAGGGACAAATACGTCGGGGGCTTTATTGGCTAGAGAGAGTACAATCATATGGTTTCAGTGAGGGACAAATACGTTGGGGCTTTATTGGCTAGAGAGAGTACAATCATATGGTTTCAGTGAGGGACAAATACGTCTGGGCTTTATTGGTTAGAGAGAGTACAATCATATGGTTTCAGGGCGGGCATAACACACACTGATTCTCTCTACAGGCCCTATACTTCTGGCTGCTGTTCCCTTCTCTATCTCTCTCTCTCTGTCTCTGTCTCTCTCTCTCTCTCTCTCTCTCTCTGTCTCTCTCTCTCTCTCTCTCTCTCTCTCACACACAGAAGTGTTGCCCTTGTCAATGGGATAGCAACCTTTTATTTTTAATCTCCTGATTCCGAAGCATATAGGGCTAGATGGGCCTCGTAAAGTATCTGAAGTATCTGTCTGTCTGTATCTGATATGCAGTCATGGTATATATTATCCAGCAGGCACTAGGGAGAACGATGTTGGACATTAAATCCAATGAAGCTGAAAGAATGTACGTGGATTTGAGTCCAGATGTGTTCGGAAGACCAGATCGTGACCTAAAATTAATTGACAACCGATCACGAGGAACTATTTACACACACACATCCAAATTCTAATATCTGAAATACATTTGATATCTGCAACAAAGAATGTGCCAATAACTTTTGATAGTTTTAATGAATAACAACTCATTTCATGAGAATCTTTTTTTCACAACCTTTTTATAATATTGTTTACAGAACCTTGATTAAAAAAACATTAGGAATTTACATTTACAACGAGCATCACCAGGCAAGTAAGGTGATGGAGTAACATACAGTATGCGGCCCAGGGGGAGGCACCCTCCCCTGTGTGATGCCTTCACCCATGACCCCCTACTCTGGAGTTCTGGAGGGGTCGGCGGTCTCCCAATCAAGGACTCAAAGACTGCCCTGTTCAGCAACAGAACCCCCCATTCCCACCCTGCCATGGTGTAAGATGGTCTGGTGCTGGTTTTACAATATGTGGTTCGAAAAACATGCCTAGTCACTCTTCAACTCAACTTGTCACAAGCTGCCTCACACACACACACACACACACACACACACACACACACACACACACACACACACACACACACACACACACACACACACACACACACACACACACATTCACACATTCACGCACATTCTCAAACACACACACACACACACACACGCACACACGCATTCACATCAAACACACGCACATTCTCAAACACACACACACACACACACACACACACACACACACACACACACACACACACACACCCCCAAACACAAGCTATGTGGCTGGTTGAAACACAACAGCTACTTTTGACACGTTGCTATGTCACCCGGGTGGGGCGGCCGCCAGGCCCCCAGGGCAGTCTGGGTAGTGGTGACATCATGTTCTGGCCTTGCCCCCAGGCGATGGAGGGCTGTGTCACGAGGTGTTTAGTTTTCCAGGGCTAACCTAAATGAGCAATAACACAAGCTCAGGGAAAACACGCATACACACACACACGCACACACACACACACACGCACACACACACACACACACACACACACACACACACACACACACACACACACACACACACACACACACACACACACACACACACACACACACACACACACACACACAACAACAACAACAACAACACAAAAACTAGCACTCAACTTCTTTAATCAGACCTATGCAGATCTACTCAGGGTCAAAACATGCAGGAGTTGGTACTCCATATAAACTATTACTTTATTCACCAGCATCTTCAGATATTTATATTTAAAAACTATGTGCAACACTTTTACCATACCTTCACACAATACTCGGCTGATACACACCCACGCACGCACCCACGCACCCACGCACCCACGCATGTACATGCACACACTCACTCACACAGATAGTGGAACATCAGTCTCATAAACCCAGGGGTTGACAGACTGATGAGGTGGAGGAATAGGAAGAGCAGGAAAGAGGAGGTGCAGGGAGGTACATGGATGAGTAACCGGGTGGTAGTAACCGGGTGGTAATAACCGGGTGGTAGTAACCGGGTGGTGGTAACCGGGTGGTAGTAACCGGGTGGTGGCAACCGGGTGGTAGTAACCGGGTGGTAATAACCGGGTGGTAGTAACCGGGTGGTAGTAACCGGGTGGCAGTGACCGGGTGGCAATAACCGCGTGGTAATAACCAGGTGGTAATAACCGGGTTTCAGTAACCGGGTGGCAATAACCGGGTGGTAATAACCGGGTAGTAGTAACCGGGTGGTAGTAACCATGTGGCAGTAACCGGGTGGTAATAACCAGGTGGTAATAACCGGGTTTCAGTAACCGGGTGGCAATAACCGGGTGGTAATAACCGGGTAGTAGTAACCGGGTGGTAGTAACCATGTGGCAGTAACCGGGTGGTAATAACCGGGTGCTAATAACCGGGTGGTAGTAACCGGGTGGTAGTAACCGGGTGGTAGCTGGCTAGTAACAGTGACTAATTTTAGAGCAGGGTACTGAGTGGAAGCCGTTGTTGTTGTTGTTGCGGACGGTACAGTTGCCATACCAGGCGTTGATACAGCCCGACAGGATGCTCTCAATGGTGCATCTGTAAAAGTTTGGGAGGGTCTTAGGGGCCAAGCCGAAGTTCTTCAGCCTGCTGAGGTTGAAGAGGAGCTGTTGCGGCTTTTTTACCAAACTGTCTGTTTTGGGTGGACCATTTCAGATTGTCAGTGATGTGTACGCCAAGGAACTTGAAGCTTTTCACCTTCTCCCCTGCAGGCCCCTCCGATATGGATCATTTAGACTGATGAGGTGTTGGAAAAGGAAGAGCAGGAAAGAGGCGAGGAGTCATTTAGAAACAAGGGAGGAGCCCTCTTTAACCATCATTATTTTAAGCAACATTGTCTCATTACAGAGAGATACGGTTGATGTTTGAGATGTGTGTATGAGAGAGAGAGAGAGAGAGAGAGAGAGAGAGAGAGAGATGAGAGAGAGAGAGAGAGAGAGAGAGAGAGAGAGAGAGAGAGAGAGAGAGAGAGAGAGAGAGAGAGAGAGAGAGAGAGAGAGAGAGAGAGAGAGAGAGAGAGACAGAGAGAGAGAGAGAGAGAGAGAGAGAGAGAGAGATAGAGAGAGAGAGAGAGAGAGAGAGAGAGAGAGAGAGAGAGATGAGAGAGAGATGTAAAATATGTGTTAACGTTATGGGATTCAGTATGTGAAGACAGAAGTGGAGTACGTCATAGCAATCAGCCATACATCATACCACCACTCTGACCAATCAGCCATACATCATACCACCACTCTGATCAATCAGCCATACATCATACTACCACTCTGACCAATCAGCCATACATCATACCACCACTCT
>NC_056441.1:20259232-20284232 GCF_018296145.1 Oncorhynchus tshawytscha | reverse complement strand
TTTCTCTCGCTCTCCCCTCTCTCCCTTTTCCCTATGTAATGCACTTTCTCTCTCTCTCCCCCTCTCTCCCTTTTCCCTATGTAATGTACTTCCTCTCTCTCTTTCCCCTATGTAATGCACTTCCTCTCTCTCCTTTCCCTATGTAATGCACTTCCTCTCTCTCCTTTCACTATGTAATGCACTTCCTCTCTCTCTTTTCCCTATGAAATGTACTTCCTCTCTCTCTTTTCCCTATGTAATGCACTTCCTCTCTCTCTTTTCCCTATGAAATGTACTTCCTCTCTCTCTTTTCCCTATGTAATGCACTTCCTCTCTCTCTTTTCCCTATGAAATGTACTTCCTCTCTCTCTTTTCCCTATGTAATGCACTTCCTCTCTCTCTTTTCCCTATGAAATGTTTCCTCTCTCTCTTTTCCCTATGAAATGCACTTCCTCTCTCTTTTCCCTATGTAATGTACTTCCTCTCTCTCTTTTCCCTATGTAATGCACTTCCTCTCTCTTTTCCTATGTAATGCACTTCCTCTCTCTTCTTTTCCCTATGTAATGCACTTCCTCTCTCTTTTTCCTATTTGCACCCTCTCTCTCCTTTCCTATGTAATGCACTTCTCTCTCTCCTTTCCCTATGAAATGTACTTCCTCTCTCTCTTTTCCCTATGTAATGCACTTCCTCTCTCTCCTTTCCCTATGTAATGCACTTCCTCTCTCTCCTTTCCTATGTAATGCACTTCCTCTTTTCCCTATGTAATGCACTTCCTTCTCTCCTTTTCCCTATGTAATGTACTTCCTCTCTCTCTTTTCCCTATGTAATGCACTTCCTCTCTCTCTTTTTCCCTATGTAATGCACTTCCCTCCTCCCTTTTCCTATGTAATGCACTTCCTCTCTCTCTCCCCTCTCTCCCTTTCCCTATGTAATGCACTTCCTCTCTCTCCCCTCTCTCCCTTTTCCATATGTAATGCACTTTCTCTCTCTCTCCTCTCCCCTATGTAATGCACTTCCTCTCCTCTCCCCTCTCTCCCTTTTCCTATGTAATGCACTTTCTCTCTCTCCCCTCTCTTTTTTTTCCCTATGTAATGCACTTTCTCTCTCTCCCCTCTCTCCCTTTTCCCTATGTAATGCACTTCCTCTATCTCTCCCCTCTCTCCCTTTTCCCTATGTAATGCACTTCCTCTCTCTCTTTTCCCTATGTAATGCACTTTCTCTCTCTCTCTCCCCCCTTTTCCCCTATGTAATGTACTTCCTCTCTCTCTTTCCCCTATGTAATGCACTTCCTCTCTCTCCTTTCCCTATGTAATGCACTTCCTCTCTCTCTTTCACTATGTAATGCACTTCCTCTCTCTCTTTTCCCTATGAAATGTACTTCCTCTCTTTTCCCTATGTAATGCACTTCCTCTCTCTCTTTTTCCCTATGAAATGTACTTCCTCTCTCTCTTTCCCTATGTAATGCACTTCCTCTCTCTCTTTTCCCTATGTAATGCACTTCCTCTCTCTTTCCCTATGTAATGCACTTCCTCTCTCTCTTTTCCCTTCTCTCTCTTTCCCTATGTAATGCACTTCCTCTCTCTCCTTTTCCCTATGTAATGCACTTCCTCTCTCTCCCCTTTCCCTATGTAATGCACTTTCTCCTCTCTCTTTCCCTATGTAATGCACTTCCTCTCCCTTTCCCTATGTAATGCACTTCCTCTCTCTCCTTTCCCTATGTAATGCACTTCCTCTCTCTCTTTTCCTATGTAATGCACTTCCTCTCTCTCTTTCCCTATGTAATGCACTTCCTCTCTCTCCTTTCCCTATGTAATGCACTTCCTCTCTCCTTTTCCCTATGTAATGCACTTCCTCTCTCTCCTTTCCCTATGTAATGCACTTCCTCTCTTTCCCTATGTAATGCTCCTCTCTCCTTTTTCCCTATGTAATGCACTTCCTCTCTCTCCTTTTCCTATGTAATGCACTTCCTCTCTTTTCCCTATCCACTTTCTCTTTTCCCTATGTAATGCACTTCCTCTCTCTTTTCCCCATGTAATGCACTCCTCTCCTTTCCCTATGTAATGCACTTTTCCCTCTCTGCTCCTCTCTTTTCCCTATGTAATGCACTTTTTCCCCTCTCTCTCCCTCTTTTCCCTATGTAATGCACTTCCTCTCTCTCCCCTTTTCCCTTTTCCCTATGTAATGCCTCTCTCTCTCTCCCCTTTCCTATGTAATGCACTTCCTCTCTCTCCCCTTCCCCCTATGTAATGCACTTCCTCTCTCCTTTTTTCCCTATGTAATGCACTTCCTCTCTCCTCTTTTCCCTATGTAATGCACTTCCTCTCTCTCTTTTCCCCATGTAATGCACTCCTCTCTCTCCTTTCCCTATGTAATGCACTTCTTTCTCTCTCTCTCCTTTCCCTATGTAATGCACTTCCTCTCTCTCCCTTTTCCCTATGTAATGCACTTTCTCTCTCCTTTTCCCTATGTAATGCACTTCCTCTTTTCTTCCTCTCTCTCCTTTTCCTATGTAATGCACTTCCTCTCTCTCCTTTTCCCTATGTAATGCACTTCCTCTCTCTCCTTTCCTTTTCCCCCATGTAATGCACTTCCTCTCTTTCCCTATGTAATGCACTTCCTCTCTCCCCTTTTCCCTATGTAATGCACTTCCTCTCTCTCCTTTTCCCTATGTAATGCACTTCCTCTCTCCCCCTTTTTTCCCTATGTAATGCACTTCCTCTCCTTTTCCCTATGTAATGCACTTCCTCTCTCTCCCTTTTCCCTATGTAATGCACTTCCTCTCTCTCTCCCTTTCCCTATGTAATGCACTTCCTCTCTCTCCCTTTTTCCCTATGTAATGCACTTCCTCTCTCCTCCTTTCCCTATGTAATGCACTCCTCCTCCTTTTTCCTATGTAATGCACTTCCTCTCTCCCCTTTTTTCCCTATGTAATGCACTTCCTCTCTCTCTTTTCCCTATGTAATGCACTTCCTCTCTCTCTTTTCCCTATGTAATGCACTTCCTCTCCCACTTCCTCTTGTAATGCACTTCCTTTCCCCCTATGTAATGCACTTCCTCTCTCCCTATGTAATGCACTTCTCTCCCTATGTAATGCACTTCCTCTCTCTTTTTCCCCATGTAATGTAATGTAATGCACTTCCTCTCTCCCCTTTTCCCTATGTAATGCCTTCCTCTCTCTTTTTCCCTATGTAATGCACTTCCTCTCTCTCTTTATCCCTATGTAATGCACTTCTCTCTCTCTTTTCCCTATTAATCCTTTCTCTATGTAATGCACTTCCTCTCTCTCCCCTCCCTTTTCCTAAATGCACTTCTCTCTCCCTTTTCCCTATGTAATGCACTTCCTCTCTCTCTTTTCCCTATGTAATGCATTCCTCTCTCCCCCTTTCCTTTTCCTATGTAATGCACTTCTCTCTCTCCCTTTTCCCTATGTAATGCACTTCCTCTCTCTCTTTTCCCTATGTAATGCCTTTCTCTCTCTCTTTTCCCTATGTAATGCACTTCCTCTCTCTTTTTCTCTTCCCTCTTCCCTTTTCCCTATGTAATGCACTTCCTCTCTCTCCTTTTCCCTATGTAATGCACTTCCTCTCTCTCCTTTCCTATGTAATGCATGTAATGCACTTCCTCTCTCTCTTTTCCTATGTAATGCACCTCTCTCCCTTTTCCCTATGTAATGCACTTTCTCTCCTTTTCCCTATGTAATGCACTTTCTCTCTCTCTCTTTTTCCCTATGTAATGCACTTCCTCTCTCTCTTTTTCCCTATGTAATGCACTTTTTCCTCTCCCCTCTCTCTTCCCTTTCCCTATGTAATGCACTTCCTCTCTCTCCCCCTTTTCCCTATGTAATGCACTTCCTCTCTCTCCTTTTCCCTATGTAATGCACTTCCTCTCTCTCCCTTTTCCCTATGTAATGCACTTCCTCTCTCTCCTTTTCCCTATGTAATGCACTTCCTCTCTCTCCTTTTCCTATGTAATGCACTTCCTCTTTTTTTCCCTATGTAATGCACTTCCTATGTAATGCACTTCCTTCTCTCCCTCTCCTTTTCCCTATGTAATGCACTTCCTCTCCTCCCCTCTATCCCTTTTCCCTATGTAATGCACTTCCTCTCTCCCTTTCCCTATGTAATGCACTTCCTCTCTCTCTTTTTCCCTATGTAATGCACTTCCTCTCTCTCCTCTTTTTCCCTATGTAATGCACTTTCCTCTCTCCCCTTCCCTATGTAATGCACTTCCTCTCTCTCTCTCCTTTTCCCTATGTAATGCACTTCCTCTCTCTCCCCTTTTCCTATGTAATGCACTTCCTCTCTCTCTTTTCCCTATGTAATGCACTTCCTCTCTCTCCTCTTTTTCCCTATGTAATGTACTTCCTCTCTCTCTTTCCCTATGTAATGCACTTCCTCTCTCTCCTTTCCCTATGTAATGCACTTCCTCTCTCTCTTTCACTATGTAATGCACTCTCTCTCTTTTCCCTATGTAATGCACTTCCTCTCTCTCTCCCTATGAAATGTACTTTTCCCTTTCCCTATGTAATGCACTTCCTCTCTCTCTCCCCTCTTCCTCTTTCCCCTATGTAATGCACTTCCTCTCTCTCCCCTCTCCCTTTTCCCTATGTAATGTACTTCCTCTCTCTCTCCCCTATGTAATGCTTCCTCTCTCTTTTTCCCTATGTAATGCACTTCCTCTCTCTCTCCCTCTCTCCCTTTTCCCTATGTAATGCATATGTAATGCACTTCCTCTCTCTCTCCCCTATGTAATGCACTTCCTTTTTTCCCTATGTAATGCACTTCCTCTCTCTCCTTTCCCTATGTAATGCACTTCCTCTCTCTTTTTCCCTATGTAATGCACTTCCTCTCTCTCCCCCTCTCTCCCTTTTCCCTATGTAATGCACTTCCTCTATCTCTCTCCCACTTCCTCTCCTTTTCCCTATGTAATGCACTTCCTCTCTCTCTCTTTTCCCTCCCTCTTTTCCCTATGTAATGCACTTCCTCTCTCTCTTTCCCTATGTAATGCACTTCCTCTCTCTCCTTTCCCTATGTAATGCACTTCCTCTCTCTCCTATGTAATGCACTTCCTCTCTCTTTTCCCTATGTAATGCTTTCTCCCTTTTCCCTATGTAATGCAATGCCTTCTCTCTCTCCTTTTCCTATGTAATGCACTTCCTCTCTCTCTTTTCCCTATGTAATGCACTTCCTCTCTCTTTTCCCTATGTAATGCACTTCCTCTCTCTCTTTTCCCTATGTAATGCACTTCCTCTCTCTCTTTTCCCTATGTAATGCACTTCCTCTCTTCTTTTTTCCTATGTAATGCACTTCCTCTCTCTCTTTTCCCTATGAAATGTACTTCCTCTCTCTCCTTTTCCTATGTAATCTTCCTCTTTTTTTCCCTATGTAATGTACTTCCTCTCTCTCTTTTCCCTATGTAATGCACTTCCTCTCTCTCTTTTCCCTATGTAATGCACTTCCTCTCTCTCTTTTCCCTATGTAATGCACTTCCTCTCTCTCTTTTCCCTATGTAATGCACTTCCTCTCTCTCTTTTCCCTATGTAATGCACTTCCTCTCTCTCTTTTCCCTATGTAATGCACTTCCTCTCTCTCTTTTCCCTATGTAATGCACTTCCTCTCTCTCTTTCCCTATGTAATGTACTTCCTCTCTCTCTTTCCTTTCTTCCTCCTCTCTTTTCCCTATGTAATGCACTTCCTCTCTCTCTTTTCCCTATGTAATGTACTTTCTCTCTCTTTTCCCTATGTAATGCACTTCCTCTCTCTCCTTTCCCTATGTAATGCACTTCCTCTCTCTCCCCTATGTAATGCACTTTCCCTCCTTTCCCTATGTAATGCACTTCCTCTCTCTTTTCCCCATGTAATGCACTCCTCTTTCCCTATGTAATGCACTTCCTCTCTCTCCTTTCACTATGTAATGCACTTCCTCCTTTTCCTATGTAATGCACTTCCTCTCTCTCCTTTCCCTTCTCCTATGTAATGCACTTCCTCTCTCTTTTCCCTTTTCCCATGTAATGCACTTCCTCTCTCTCCTTTCCCTATGTAATGCACTTCCTCTCTCTCCTTTCACTATGTAATGCACTTCCTCTCTCTTTTTCCCTATGTAATGCACTTCCTCTCTCTTTTCCCTATGTAATGCACTTCCTCTCTCCTTTTCCCTATGTAATGCACTTCCTCTCTCTCTTTTCCCTATGTAATGTACTTCCTCTCTCTCTTTCCCTATGTAATGCACTTCCTCTCCTTTTTCCCTCTCTCTTTTTTCCCTATGAAATGTAATGCAATGTACTTCCTCTCTCTTTTCCCTATGTAATGCACTTCCTCTCTCTTTTCCCTATGTAATGCACTTCCTCTCTCTCTTTTCCCTATGTAATGTAATGAAATGTACTTCCTCTCTCTCTTTTCCCTATGTAATGTACTTCCTCTCTCTCTTTTCCCTATGTAATGCACTTCCTCTCTCTCTTTCCCTATGTAATGCACTTCCTCTCTCTCTTTTCCCTATGTAATGTACTTCCTCTCTCTTTTCCCTATGTAATGCACTTCCTCTCTCTCTTTTCCCTATGTAATGCACTTCCTCTCTCTCTTTTCCCTATGAAATGCACTTCCTCTCCCTCTCTTTTCCCTATGTAATGTACTTCCTCTCTCTCTTTTCCTATGTAATGCACTTCCTCTCTCTTTTCCTATGTAATGCACTTCCTCTCTCTCTTTTCCCTATGTAATGTACTTCCTCTCTCTCTTTTCCCTATGTAATGCACTTCCTCTCTCTCTTTTCCCTATGTAATGTACTTCCTCTCTCTCTCCCTTTCCCTATGTAATGCACTTCCTCTCTCTCCTTTCCCTATGTAATGCACTTCTCTCTCTCCTTTCCCTATGTAATGCACTTCCTCTCTCTCCTTTTCCATATGTAATGCACTTCCTCTCTCTCTTTTTTCCCTATGTAATGCACTCTCTCCTCTCCCCCTCTCTCCTTTTCCCTATGTAATGCACTTCCTCTCTCTCCCCTTTCCCTATGTAATGCACTTCCTCTCTCTCCTTTTCCCTATGTAATGCACTTCCTCTCTCTCTTTTCCCTATGTAATGTACTTCCTCTCTCTTTTCCCCTATGTAATGCACTTCCTCTCTCTCTTTCCCTATGTAATGCACTTCCTCTCTCTCCTTTCACTATGTAATGCACTTCCTTTTCCCTATGAAATGTACTTCCTCTTTTTTTCCCTATGTAATGCACTTCCTCTCTCTCTTTTCCCTATGAAATGTACTTCCTCTCTCTTTTCCCTATGAAATGCACTTCCTCTCTCTCTTTTCCCTATGTAATGTACTTCCTCTCTCTCTTTTCCTATGTAATGCACTTCCTCTCTCTCTTTTCCCTATGTAATATACTTCCTCTCTCTCTTTTCCCTATGTAATGTACTTCCTCTCTCTCTTTTCCCTATGTAATGCACTTCCTCTCTCTCTTTTCCCTTTTCCCTCTCTCTCTTTCCCTATGTAATGCACTTCCTCTCTCTCCTTTTCCCCTATGTAATGCACTTCCTCTCTCTCCTTTCACTATGTAATGCACTTCCTCTCTCTTTTTCCCTATGAAATGTACTTCCTCTCTCTCCTTTCCCTATGTAATGCACTTCCTCTCTCTCTTTTCCCTATGTAATGCACTTCCTCTCTCTCCTTTCCCCATGTAATGCACTTCCTCTCTCTCTTTCCCTATGTAATGCACTTCCTCTCTCTCCTTTCACTATGTAATGCACTTCCTCTCTCTTTTCCTTTAATGCCTTCCTCTCTCTCTTTCCCTATGTAATGCACTTCCTCTCTCTCTCTTTTCCCTATGTAATGTACTTCCTCTCTCTCTTTTCCCTATGTAATGCACTTCCTCTCTCTCTTTTCCTATGTAATGCTTCCTCTCTCTTTTCCCTATGAAATGTACTTCCTCTCTCTCTTTCCCTATGTAATGTACTTCCTCTCTCTCTTTCCCTATGTAATGCACTTCCTCTCTCTCTTTTCCCTATGTAATGCACTTCCTCTCTCTCTTTTCCCTATTCACCCTCTCTTTTTTCCCTATGTAATGTACTTCCTCTCTCTCTTTTCCCTATGTAATGCACTTCTCCTTTTCCCTATGTAATGCACTTCCTCTCTCTCTTTTCCCTATGTAATGCACTTCCTCTCTCTTTTCCCTATGTAATGCACTTCCTCTCTCTCTTTTCCCTATGTAATGCACTTCCTCTCTCTTTTCCCTATGTAATGCACTTCCTCTCTCTCCTTTCCCTATGTAATGCACTTCCTCTCTCTCTTTTCCCTATGTAATGCACTTCCTCCTCTCCTTTCCCCATGTAATGCACTTCTTTCCCCTATGTAATGCACTTCCTCTCTCTCTTTCAATGTAATGCACTTCCTCTCTCTCTTTTCCCTATGTAATGCACTTCCTCTCTCTCTTTTCCCTATGTAATGCACTTCCTCTCTCTCTTTTCCCTATGTAATGCACTTCCTCTCTCTCTTTTCCCTATGTAATGCACTTCCTCTCTCTCTTTTCCCTATGTAATGTACTTCCTCTCTCTCTTTTCCCTATGTAATGTACTTCCTCTCTCTCTTTTCCCTATGTAATGCACTTCCTCTCTCTCTTTTCCCTATGTAATTCCTTCCTCTTACTTCCTCTCTTTTTTCCTTATGTAATGTACTTCCTCTTTTTTTCCCTATGTAATGCACTTCCTCTCTCTCTTTTCCCTATGTAATGCACTTCCTCTCTCTCTTTTCCCTATGTAATGCACTTCCTCTCTCTCTTTTCCCTATGAATGTACTTCCTCTCTTTTCCCTCTTTTCCCTATGTAATGCACTTCCTCTCTCTCTTTTCCCTTTTTCCTCTATGTAATGCACTTCCTCTCTCTCTTTTCCCTATGTAATGTACTTCCTCTCTCTCTTTTCCCTATGTAATGCACTTCCTCTCTCTCTTTTCCCTATGTAATGCACTTCCTCTCTCTCTTTTCCCTTCCTCTCTCTCTTTTCCCTATGTAATGCACTTCCTCTCTTTTTTCCCTATGTAATGCACTTCCTCTCTCTCTTTCCCTATGTAATGCACTTCCTCTCTCTTTTTCCCTATGTAATGCACTTCCTCTCTCTCTTTTCCCTATGTAATGCACTTCCTCTCTCTCTTTTCCCTATGTAATGCACTTCCTCTCTCTCTTTTCCCTATGTAATGCACTTCCTCTCTCTCTTTTCCCTATGTAATGCACTTCCTCTCTCTCTTTTCCCTATGTAATGCACTTTCTCTCTCTCCCTTTCCCTATGTAATGCACTTCCTCTCTCTCCATTTTCCCGATGTAATGCACTTTCTCTCTCTCTCCCCTCTCTTCATTTCCCTATGTAATGCACTTCCTCTCGCTCCCTTTTCCCTATGTAATGCACTTCCTCTCGCTCCCTTTTCCCTATGTAATGCACTTCCTCTCGCTCCCTTTTCCCTATGTAATGCACTTCCTCTCTCTCCTTTCCCTATGTAATGCACTTTCTCTCTCTCCCTTTTCCCTATGTAATGCACTTCCTCTCTCTCCCTTTTCCCTATGTAATGCACTTCCTCTCTCTCCCTTTTCCCTATGTAATGCACTTTCTCTCTCTCTCCCCTCTCTCCATTACCCTATGTAATGCACTTTCTCTCTCTCCCCTCTCTCCATTTCCCTATGTAATGCACTTACTCTCTCCCCTCTATCCTTTTCCCTATGTAATGCACTTTTTCTCTCTCTCCCCCTCTCTCCCTTTTCCCTATGTAATGCATTTCCTCTCTCTCCCTTTTCCCTATGTAATGCACTTCCTCTCTCTCCCTTTTCCCTATGTAATGCACTTCCTCTCTCTCCCTTTTCCCTATGTAATGCACTTCCTCTCTCTCCCTTTTCCCTATGTAATGCACTTCCTCTCTCTCCCTTTTCCCTATGTAATGCACTTCCTCTCTCTCCCTTTTCCCTATGTAATGCACTTCCTCTCTCTCTCTTTTCCCTATGTAATGCACTTCCTCTCTCTCCCTTTTCCCTATGTAATGCACTTCCTCTCTCTCTCTTTTCCCTATGTAATGCACTTCCCCTCTCTCCCTTTTCCCTATGTAATGCACTTCCTCTCTCTCTCCCCTCTATCCCTTTTCCCTATGTAATGCACTTCCCCTCTCTCCCTTTTCCCTATGTAATGCACTTCCTCTCTCTCTCCCCTCTATCCCTTTCCCCTATGTAATGCACTTCCTCTCTCTCTCCCCTCTATCCCTTTCCCCTATGTAATGCACTTCCTCTCGCTCTCCCCTCTCTCCCTTTTCCATATGTAATGCACTTTCTCTCTCTCCCCTCTCTCTTTTTTCCCTATGTAATGCACTTTCTCTCGCTCTCCCCTCTCTCCCTTTTCCCTATGTAATGCACTTCCTCTATCTCTCCCCCTCTCTCCCTTTTCCCTATGTAATGCACTTCCTCTATCTACCTTTTCCCTATGTAATGCACTTTCTCTCTCTCTCCCCCTCTCTCCCTTTTCCCTATGTAATGTACTTCCTCTCTCTCTTTCCCCTATGTAATGCACTTCCTCTCTCTCCTTTCCCTATGTAATGCACTTCCTCTCTCTCCTTTCACTATGTAATGCACTTCCTCTCTCTCTTTTCCCTATGAAATGTACTTCCTCTCTCTCTTTTCCCTATGTAATGCACTTCCTCTCTCTCTTTTCCCTATGAAATGTACTTCCTCTCTCTCTTTTCCCTATGTAATGCACTTCCTCTCTCTCCTTTCACTATGTAATGCACTTCCTCTCTCTCTTTTCCCTATGAAATGTACTTCCTCTCTCTCTTTTCCCTATGTAATGCACTTCCTCTCTCTCTTTTCCCTATGAAATGTACTTCCTCTCTCTCTTTTCCCTATGAAATGCACTTCCTCTCTCTCTTTTCCCTATGTAATGTACTTCCTCTCTCTCTTTTCCCTATGTAATGCACTTCCTCTCTCTCTTTTCCCTATGTAATGTACTTCCTCTCTCTCTTTTCCCTATGAAATGTACTTCCTCTCTCTCTTTTCCCTATGTAATGCACTTCCTCTCTCTCCTTTCCCTATGTAATGCACTTCCTCTCTCTCCTTTCCCTATGTAATGCACTTCCTCTCTCTCCTTTCCCTATGTAATGCACTTCCTCTCTCTCCTTTCACTATGTAATGCACTTCCTCTCTCTCTTTTCCCTATGAAATGTACTTCCTCTCTCTCTTTTCCCTATGTAATGTACTTCCTCTCTCTCTTTTCCCTATGTAATGCACTTCCTCTCTCTCTTTTCCCTATGTAATGCACTTCCTCTCTCTCTTTTCCCTATGTAATGCACTTCCTCTCTCTCTTTTCCCTATGTAATGCACTTCCTCTCTCTCTTTTCCCTATGTAATGCACTTCCTCTCTCTCCTTTCCCTATGTAATGCACTTCCTCTCTCTCCTTTCCCTATGTAAATGCACTACTTTGACCAGAGCAAAAATCAAGGAATAGGGTGACGATAGGATGCAGAAATTCTTTCACTGAATGAGCTGCTATCATGCTCTGTATTTTGGGCAACCTATCACAGCACTCCATTGGATAGCAACCGTCTCTAACCAAGAGAGCTATGGCAAAAACTGAGTGCACCGATATATCTTAATTTTGTTGCATTGTTTGTTAGCTAGTTAGCTAGCTCTCAGTGTCATTTTCCACCATTGAAAACTTTGCTTATGCTAAAGCTAGCTAGCCAATGGTTTTCTCCAGTGGTTTGAATGGAGAATTTGACTTCCCAGTAAATTGTCAGAGTTTCCAACAGTTAACAAAGTGGCGTGGCTTAGAGTAAGATCAATTGTCTTTAGACTTCACGACGCAATTCTAAGTGTAACGGTTCTCTTTAGTTGAAGGAGAGGCGGACCAAAATGCGGCGTGATGATGATTCATGTTTGTTTAATAACGGAAAAACTATACATGAATAAACTACAAAACAATGAAATGTGAGAACTCAAAACAGCCCTATCTGGTGCAAACACAAAGACAGGAACAATCACCCACAAACACACAGTGAAACCCAGGCTACCTAAATATGGTTCCCAATCAGAGACAATGACTAACACCTGCCTCTGATTGAGAACCATATCAGGCCAGACATAGAAATAGACAAACTAGACATGAAACATAGAATGCCCACTCTGCTCACACCCTGACCAACCAAAACATAGAAATATACAAAGTAAACTATGGTCAGGGTGTGACAATAAGGTCAGTGGTCTGAGATAATTGTATTCTATGATCCTCCTCTGGATGAGTGAGCGCAAACAAAGACTTCCAGCAGAGCAGGGGAAATGATAATCCGCCTCTCCACTGAAGTGAGCCTCTCTGGTGCTGAAATGTGAGAAGAAGACCACGCTAGGAAACAGAAATACATACATTTTTAAAAAGGCAGACGTAGCCTACATATCAATACATACACACAAACTATCTAGGTCAAATAGGGGAGAGGCGTTGTGCCGCGAGGTGTTGCTTTATCTGTTTTTTTGAAACCAGGTTTGCTGTTTGTTTGAGCTGGATATGAGATGGAAGGAAGTTCCATGCAATAAGGGCTCTATATAATACTGCACATTTTCTTGAATTTGTTCTGGATTTGTGGAATATGAAAAGACCCCTGGTGGCATGTCTGGTGGGATAAGTGTGTGTGTCAGAGCTGTGTGTATGTTGCAAACAATTTGTGATTTTCAACACAGTAATGTGTTGGGAACTTTTAGTTGTTCTGCTGGGAACTTTTAGTTGTCACTATCTGGTCATGTAAGAATGGAAAAAAGTCCACCACTTTTTTTCAGACAGAAGCATTGAGAGGCATGGCCTTACCCCTCCTTTACTGTAACAAAACAATCACTCATAAACACAAGAGGAATAGAAGGTGGAGGAGGAGGAGGAGGAGGAGGAGGAGGAGGAGGAGGGGGGAGGGGGAGGGGGAGGAGGAGGAGGAGAGTGTGTGTGTTTGTGTGTGAGAGAGAGAGCGAGATAGATAGAGAGAGATAGAGAGGGAAAGAGGAAGGAGGGAGAAGGAGAGTGTGTGTGTCTGAGAGAGTGAGATAGAGAGAGCGTTAGAGAGAGAAATAGATAGAGAGAGAGAGATAGAGAGAGAGAGAGAGAGAGAGATAGAGAGGGAAAGAGGAAGGAGGGAGGGAAACAGACTCTCAACAGCACTGTTTACTCTTTTACTGTGTTTGGGTTTAGGATGATGTGTTACAATGTATAAACTCAGCTGTTCGGACAATTTCAACCTACAATGGAAAGAGGACAGAGAGGATGGGGGGGATGAGGGGTGTGTGTGTGTGGAACCCTAATTACACAGAAACCCTGAATGCATCAGTTAATTCTCTAGTTATCTTTTCCAACCTACTGTGCCCTCTCTCTTTCTGACAATCTCTCTCTCTCTCTCTTCCTGTTTCTGACAATCTCTCTCTCTCTCTCTTCCTGTTTCTGACAATCTCTCTCTCTCTCTCTCTCTCTCTCTCTCTCTTCCTGTTTCTGACAATCTCTCTCTCTCTTTCTGACAATCTCTCTCTCTCTCTCTTTCTCTCTCTCTTGCTCGCTCTCTCCCTCTCTCCTTCTCTCTATTTCTCTGACTCCCTCTGTCTTTCTCGCTCTTAATTTCTGTAAGCGAGGGACGAGACAGAGGAGAGGACGGAGGCATGAGGCGAAAATAATAAAAAAGCACACCAGGAGGTTAGCGAGAGCCATGTGGTACTAGAAGATATTCATTTTTCTCTTGGTTTCTCTACCTCCCCCCTTTGGTTTTCTTTGCCATCAGTGTCAGTGAACTGAGGAATGTATTCCAGGTCAGAACACGGCCTACAGTATCCCGTCTCCATTCAAATCAGTTTCCCTTCAACTAAGGGTACAGAGTGCCACTGAACAAACGTTATGACTGGGCAGTAACTGAATTGCCGTTGCCTACTATGCTTCTCTGTAGGTGGTTGGTTCCTAAATTTGCTCTTAAGCATTTTGTATTATTAAATGTTTTTTTATACAAATCAGATTAACCTTAGTCACTGTTCTATTAGATACATATCCACAGACGTTTCTCAGACCTGGCTATAGGCAGTTACATAGTAAAGCAACTGGATTCAAAACACTATGAGTCACGAGCCAGCACAAATTATGAATTAAATTAGATCATTGATTGAATTATTAACCAATCAAGAAGGGAGCTGCAGTGAAACTGATCTCGCCCTCGTTTTCTCCCTCCTTTTTTTCCCCGTCCTCCCCCTCTCCTCCCACCTCAGTCAGGGTCTGTAGTAAGCCTGAAAGGATTGTTTAACAGTGCACAATGCCTCTGAGTTAAGACCTTATCATCATAAAAAAAACACTGCGGTTGTATTTGTAAATGCTAAGCATTCTGGCACACTTGTGTTGCATGCCAAACAGCACTATGTTCACTATATAGTGCACTACTTTTGACCAGGGTCCATAGGGATCTGTTCAAAACTAGTGCACTTTGTAGGGAATAGGGTGCCATTTGGGATGTCAAAATTCATTCATTCCATGTGGGATCAATTCTACAGCCTGGTCATTCCACGTGAGAGAAATTCTACAGCCTGGTCATTCCACGTGGGAGCAATTCTACAGCCTGGTCATTCCATGTGGGAGCAATTCTACAGCCTGGTCATTCCACGTGGGAGCAATTCTACAGCCTGGTCATTCCATGTGGGAGCAATTCTACAGCCTGGTCATTCCATGTCACATGCTGCTGTTTGCTTTTTTGGCTCATTTAGCTTTTTTGCTTCTCAAGACATACAGTATGTCTTCGCTGTTTTGGGCTGCGCTTATGATGATGATGACTCAATGCCAGTTAAGCTGTCAGAGTTGCCCCCACCACACACAAAATCAAATCTAGGTTTATCGGTCACGTACACAGATTTGCAGATGTTATCACAGATGCAGTGAAATGCTTGTGTTTTAGCGTCAACAGTGCAGTTGTCACGTTCTGACCTTTATTTCCTGTGTTTTGTATTTAGTTAGTATGGTCAGGGCGTGAGTTGGGTGGGCAGTCTATGTTTGTTTTTCTATAATTTGGGTATTTCTATGTTTCGGCCTAGTATGGTTCTCAATCAGAGGCAGGTGTCATTAGTTGTCTCTGATTGAGAATCATACTTAGGTAGCCTGGGTTTCACTGTGTGTTTGTGGGTGATTGTTCCTGTCTCTGTCTTTGCACCAGATAGGACTGTTTAGGGTTTCACACGTTCCATGTTTATTGTTTTGTAGTGTTCATGTGTACATTTACATATTAAAAGAACCATGGACACTTACCACGCCGCATATTGGTCTTCTGATCCGTTTTGCCTCTCCTCTTCGGAAGAAGAGGAGGAAATCCGTGACAGAATCACCCACCCAACTCGGACCAAGCGGCGTGGTAAACAGCAGCGACGACAGCAGCAGCAGCAGCAACAACAGCTGCCAGCATCACAGGACTACACAACTTGGGAGGAGATAGACAGGTGGGCGGTCGACCCAGGGAGAGTGCCGGAGCCCGCCTGGGATTCAATGGAGCAGTGCAAGGAGGGTTACGGGAGGATGAGGTTGGCGAAGCCAGCACGGCAGTGCGACAGGTACGAGAGGCAGCCCCAAATTTTTTTTGGGGGGGGGGCAGACGAGGTGTGGTACTAAGCCAGGTAGCAGACCTGAGCTCACTCCTCGTGCTTATGATAAGCAGCGCATTACTGGTCAGGCATCGTGTTATGCGGTTAAGCGCACGGTGTCGCCAGTGCGTGTCCATAGCCCGGTGCGCTATAGGGCAGCCCCCCGAAAGTGCCATGCGAGTGTGGGCATTGAGCCAGGGCGTATGGTGCCTGCTCAGCGGGTCTGGTCGCCGGTACGCAGTTTTGGTCCAGGTTATCCTGCGCCGGCTCTGCGTGCTGTGTCTCCGGGGCGCTGGGAGGGTGCAGTGCGTCCTCTGCCTGCGCTCCGCTCGTGCCGGGCAAATGTGGGAGTGGAGCCTAGGGGAGAGATGCGTGTAGTGAGCACTAGATCTCCCGTGCTTATCCACAGCCCGGTTCAACCTGTGCCTGTACTCTGGAGGGTCAGGGCTAGAGTAGTTGTCCAGCCTGGGGAAGTGGTGCCAAGGTTGCGCACCAGAGCTCCAGTGCTCCCCCACAGCCCGGTCCTTCAGGTGCCTCCTCCTAACACCAAGCCTCCTGAAGGTCTCCCCAGCCTGGTGGTTCCTGTGGCAGCCCCACGCACCAGGCTGTCTCTCCGTCTCCTCCCTGCAGGTGGTCCCGCCTGTCCGGCGCTGCTGCCGGAGCCTCCCGCCTGTCCGGCGCCGCTGCCGGAGCCTCCCGCCTGTCCGGCGCCGCTGCCGGAGCCTCCCGCCTGTCCGGCGCCACTGCCGGAGCCTCCAGCCTGTCCGGCGCCACTGCCGGAGCCTCCCGCCTGTCCGGCGCCGCTGCCGGAGCCTCCCGCCTGTCCGGAGCCTCCCGCCTGTCCGGCGCCGCTGCCGGAGCCTCCCGCCTGTCCGGCGCCGCTGCCGGAGTCTCCCGCCTGTCCGGCGCTGCGGCCGGAGTCTCCCGCCTGTCCGGCGCTGCTGCCGGAGCCTCCCGCCTGTCCGGCGCCGCTGCCGGAGTCGGAGGCGCCAGAGCCCGTCAGCCCAGAGGCGCCAGAGCCCCTCAGTCCAGAGGCGCCAGAGCTTCTGCCCCTCTGTCCAGAGCTTCTGCCCCTCTGTCCAGAGCTTCTGCCCCTCTGTCCAGAGCTTCTGCCCCTCTGTCCAGAGCTTCTGCCCCTCTGTCCAGAGCTGCCCCTCTGTCCCGAGCTGCCCCTCTGTCCAGTGGGGTCATTGAGAGGGGTGGCCATGGTGAGAAAGCCACGGAGGCGGACAATAAGGCGGACTAAGACAATGGTGAAGTGGGGTCCGTGTCCTGCGCCAGAGCCGCCACCGCGGCCAGACGCCCACCCAGACCCTCCCCTATAGGTCAAGGTTTTGCGGCCGGAGTCCGCACCTTTGGGGGGGTACTGTCACGTTCTGACCTTTATTTCCTGTGTTTTGTATTTAGTTAGTATGGTCAGGGCGTGAGTTGGGTGGGCAGTCTATGTTTGTTTTTCTATAATTTGGGTATTTCTATGTTTCGGCCTAGTATGGTTCTCAATCAGAGGCAGGTGTCATTAGTTGTCTCTGATTGAGAATCATACTTAGGTAGCCTGGGTTTCACTGTGTTTGTGGGTGATTGTTCCTGTCTCTGTCTTTGCACCAGATAGGACTGTTTAGGGTTTCACACGTTCCATGTTTATTGTTTTGTAGTGTTCATGTGTACATTTACATATTAAAAGAACCATGGACACTTACCACGCCGCATATTGGTCTTCTGATCCGTTTCGCCTCTCCTCTTCGGAAGAAGAGGAGGAAATCCGTGACAGCAGTGAAATGCTTGTGTTCTAGCGTCAACAGTGCAGTGAAATGCTTGTGTTCTAGCGTCAACAGTGCAGTGAAATGCTTGTGTTCTAGTGTCAACAGATCAGTTAAAAAGAACAATAAATAAATAAGTTATATATGCTGAGCCATGACTAGAATACATTATACACAGTAGATATAACATGGGGAAACAGTATGTAACCATTATTATAGTGACCAGTGTTCAATGACTCTATCTACTGTACATAAGGTAGCGGTCTCTAAGGTGTAGGAGTGTAGGATAGAGTAGCGGGTGGTAGCCAGCTAGAACAGTGACTAATGTTTAGGGCAGGGTACTGGGAGGAGGCCAGCTAGAACAGTGACTAATGTTTAGGGCAGGGTACTGGGTGGAGGTCAGCTAGAACAGTGACTAAGGTTCAGGGCAGGGTACTGGGTGGAGGTCAGCTAGAACAGTGACTAAGGTTCAGGGCAGGGTACTGGGTGGAGGTCAGCGAGAACAGTGTCTGAGGTTCAGGGCAGGGTACTGGGTGGAGGTCAGCTAGAACAGTGACTAAGGTTCAGGGCAGGGTACTGGGTGGAGGTCAACTAGAACAGTGACTAAGGTTCAGGGCAGGGTACTGGGTGGAGGTCAGCTAGAACAGTGACTAAGGTTCAGGGCAGGGTACCGGGTGGATTTCAGCTAGAATAGTTACTAAGGTTCAGGGCAGGGTACTGGGTGGAGATCAGCTAGAACAGTGACTAAGGTTCAAGGGCAGGGTACTGGGTGGAGGTAAACTAGAACAGTGACTAAGGTTCAGGGCAGGGTACCGGGTGGATTTCAGCTAGAATAGTTACTAAGGTTCAGGGCAGGGTACTGGGTGGAGGTCAGTTAGAACAGTGACTAAGGTTCAGGGCAAGGTACTGGGTGGAGGTCAGCTAGAACAGTGACCAAGGTTCAGGGCAGGGTACTGGGTGGAGGTCAGTTAGAACAGTGACTAAGGTTCAGGGCAGGGTATTGGGTGGAGATCAGCTAGAACAGTGACTAAGGTTCAGGGCAGGGTACTGGGTGGAGGTCAGCTAGAACAGTGACTAAGGTTAGAACAGTGACTAAGGTGCAGGGCAGGGTACTGGGTGGAGGTCAGCTAGAACAGTGATTAAGGTTCAGGGCAGGGTACTGGGTAGAGGTCAGCGAGAACAGTGTCTGAGGTTCAGGGCAGGGTACTGGGTGGAGGTCAGCGAGAACAGTGACTAAGGTTCAGGGCAGGGTACTGGGTGGAGGTCAACTAGAACAGTGACTAAGGTTCAGGGCAGGGTACTGGGTGGAGGTTAGCTAGAACAGTGACTAAGGTTCAGGGCAAGGTACTGGGTGGAGGTCAGCTAGAACAGTGTCCAAGGTTCAGGGCAGGGTACTGGGTGGAGGTCAGTTAGAACAGTGACTAAGGTTCAGGGGTGCAGGGGGTATGGGTGGGTGGAGATTAAGGTTCAGCTAGAACAGTGACTGTCTGAGGTTCAGGGCAGGGTACTGGGTGGAGGTAAACTAGAACAGTGACTAAGGTTCAGGGCAGGATACTGGGTGGAGGTCAGCTAGAATAGTTACTAAGGTTCAGGGCAGGGTACTGGGTGGAGGTCAGCTAGAACAGTGACTAAGGTTCAGGGCAGGGTACTGGGTGGAGGTCAGTTAGAACAGTGACTAAGGTTCATTGCAGGGTACTGGGTGGAGGTCAGCTAGAACAGTGACTAAGGTTAAGCCTTAGCAATCTCACTAGGATAAAGACCACCTCCATTCCTGTCATTACTGAAAGAGATCATGATACCTCACATCTCAAAATCGGGCTACTTAATGTTAGATCCCTTACTTCAAAGGCAATTATAGTCAATGAACTAATCACTGATCATAATCTTGATGTGATTGGCCTGACTGAAACATGGCTTAAGCCTGATGAATTTACTGTTTTAAATGAGGCTACACTAGTGACCATATCCCCCGTGCATCCCGCAAAGGCGGAGGGGTTGCTAACATTTACGATAGCAAATTTCAATTTACAAAAAAAAAAAAATACGTTTTCGTCTTTTGAGCTTCTAGTCATGAAATCTATGCAGCCTACTCAATCACTTTTTATAGCTACTGTTTACAGGCCTCCTGGGCCATATACAGCGTTTCTCACTGAGTTCCCTGAATTCCTATCGGATCTTGTAGTCATAGCAGATAATATTCTAATCTTTGGTGACTTTAATATTCACATGGAAAAGTCCACAGACCCACTCCAAAAGGCTTTCGGAGCCATCATCGACTCAGTGGGTTTTGTCCAACATGTCTCTGGACCCACTCACTGTCACAGTCATACGCTGGACCTAGTTTTGTCCCATGGAATAAATGTGGTGGATCTTAATGTTTTTCCTCATAATCCTGGACTATCGGACCACCATTTTATTACGTTTGCAATTGCAACAAATAATCTGCTCAGACCCCAACCAAGGAACATCAAAAGTCGTGCTATAAATTCACAGACAACACAAAGATTCCTTGATGCCCTTCCAGACTCCCTCTGCCTACCCAAGGACGCCAGAGGACAAAAATCAGTTAACCACCTAACTGAGGATCTCAATTTAACCTTGCGCAATACCCTAGATGCAGTTGCACCCCTAAAAACTAAAAAAATTGTCATAAGAAACTAGCTCCCTGGTACACAGAAAATACCCGAGCTCTGAAGCAAGCTTCCAGAAAATTGGAACTGAAATGGCGCCACACCAAACTGGAAGTCTTCCGACTAGCTTGGAAGGACGGTACCGTGCAGTACCGAAGAGCCCTTACTGCTGCTCGATCATCCTATTTTTCTAACTTAATTGAGGAAAATAAGAACAATCCGAAATTCCTTTTTGATACTGTCGCAAAGCTAACTAAAAAGCAGCATTCCCCAAGAGAGGATGACTTTCACTTTAGCAGTGATAAATTCATGAACTTCTTTGAGGAAAAGATTATGATTATTAGAAAGCAAATTACGGACTCCTCTTTAAACCTGCGTATTCCTCCAAACCTCAGTTGTCCTGAGTCTGCACAACTCTGCCAGGACCTAGGATCAAGAGAGACGCTCAAGTGTTTTAGTACTATATCTCTTGACACAATGATGAAAATAATCATGGCCTCTAAACCTTCAAGCTGCATACTGGACCCTATTCCAACTAAACTACTGAAAGAGCTGCTTCCTGTGCTTGGCCCTCCTATGTTGAACATAATAAACGGCTCTCTATCCACTGGATGTGTACCAAACTCACTAAAAGTGGCAGTAATAAAGCCTCTCTTGAAAAAGCCAAACCTTGACCCAGAAAATATAAAAAACTATCGGCCTATATCGAATCTTCCATTCCTCTCAAAAATTTTAGAGAAGGCTGTTGCTCAGCAACTCACTGCCTTCCTGAAGACAAACAATGTATACGAAATGCTTCAGTCTGGTTTTAGACCCCATCATAGCACTGAGACGGCACTTGTGAAGGTGGTAAATGACATTTTAATGGCATCGGACCAAGGCTCTGCATCTGTCCTCGTGCTCCTAGACCTTAGTGCCGCTTTTGATACCATCGATCACCACATTCTTTTGGAGAGATTGGAAACCCAAATTGGTCTACACGGACATGTTCTGGCCTGGTTTAGATCTTATCTGTCGGAAAGATATCAGTTTGTCTCTGTGAATGGTTTGTCCTCTGACAAATCAACTGTAAATTTCGGTGTTCCTCAAGGTTCCGTTTTAGGACCACTATTGTTCTCACTATATATTTTACCTCTTGGGGATGTTATTCGAAAACATAATGTAAACTTTCACTGCTATGCGGATGACACACAGCTGTACATTTCAATGAAACATGGTGAAGCCCCAAAATTGCCCTCGCTAGAAGCATGTGTTTCAGACATAAGGAAGTGGATGGCTGCAAACTTTCTACTATTAAACTCGGACAAAACAGAGATGCTTGTTCTAGGTCCCAAGAAACAAAGAGATCTTCTGTTGAATCTGACAATTAATCTTAATGGTTGTACAGTCGTCTCAAATAAAACTGTGAAGGACCTCGGCGTTACTCTGGACCCTGATCTCTCTTTTGAAGAACATATCAAGACCATTTCAAGGACATCTTTTTTCCATCTATGTAACATTGCAAAAATCAGAAACTTTCTGTCCAAAAATGATGCAGAAAAAATTAATCCATGCTTTTGTCACTTCTAGGTTAGACTACTGCATTGCTCTATTTTCCGGCTACCCGGATAAAGCACTAAATAAACTTCAGTTAGTGCTAAATACGGCTGCTAGAATCCTGACTAGAACCAAAAAATTTGATCATATTACTCCAGTGCTAGCCTCTCTACACTGGCTTCCTGTCAAAGCAAGGGCTGATTTCAAGGTTTTACTGCTAACCTACAAAGCATTACATGGGCTTGCTCCTACCTATCTCTCTGATTTGGTCCTGCCGTACATACCTACACGTACGCTACGGTCACAAGACGCAGGCCTCCTAATTGTCCCTAGAATTTCTAAGCAAACAGCTGGAGGCAGGGCTTTCTCCTATAGAGCTCCATTTTTATGGAACGGTCTGCCTACCCATGTCAGAGACGCAAACTCGGTCTCAACCTTTAAGTCTTTACTGAAGACTCATCTCTTCAGTGGGTCATATGATTGAGTGTAGTCTGGCCCAGGAGTGGGAAGGTGAACGGAAAGGCTCTGGAGCAACGAACCGCCCTTGCTGTCTCTGCCTGGCCGGTTCCCCTCTTTCCACTGGGATTCTCTGCCTCTAACCCTATTACAGGGGCTGGGTCACTGGCTTACTGGGGCTCTCTCATGCCGTCCCTGGAGGGGGTGCGTCACCTGAGTGGGTTGATTCACTGTTGTGGTCATCCTGTCTGGGTTGGCGCCCCCCCTTTGGGTTGTGCCGTGGCGGAGATCTTTGTGGGCTATACTCAGCCTTGTCTCAGGATGGTAAGTTGGTGGTTGAAGATATCCCTCTAGTGGTGTGGGGGCTGTGCTTTGGCAAAGTGGGTGGGGTTATATCCTTCCTGTTTGGCCCTGTCCGGGGGTGTCCTCGGATGGGGCCACAGTGTCTCCTGACCCCTCCTGTCTCAGCCTCCAGTATTTATGCTGCAGTAGTTTATGTGTCGGGGGGCTGGGGTCAGTTTGTTATATCTGGAGTACTTCTCCTGTCCTATTCGGTGTCCTGTGTGAATCTAAGTGTGCGTTCTCTAATTCTCTCCTTCTCTCTTTCTTTCTCTCTCTCGGAGGACCTGAGCCCTAGGACCATGCCCCAGGACTACCTGACATGATGACTCCTTGCTGTCCCCAGTCCACCTGGCCATGCTGCTGTTCCAGTTTCAACTGACCTGAGCCCTAGGACCATGCCCCAGGACTACCTGACATGATGACTCCTTGCTGTCCCCAGTCCACCTGGCCATGCTGCTGCTCCAGTTTCAACTTCCACCTGACTATGCTGCTGCTCCAGTTTCAACTGTTCTGCCTTATTATTATTCGACCATGCTGGTCATTTATGAACATTTGAACATCTTGGCCATGTTCTGTTATAATCTCCACCCGGCACAGCCAGAAGAGGACTGGCCACCCCACATAGCCTGGTTCCTCTCTAGGTTTCTTCCTAGGTTTTGGCCTTTCTAGGGAGTTTTTCCTAGCCACCGTGCTTCTACACCTGCATTGCTTGCTGTTTGGGGTTTTAGGCTGGGTTTCTGTACAGCACTTTGAGATATCAGCTGATGTACGAAGGGCTATATAAATACATTTGATTTGATTTGATTTGATTTGAAGGGCAGTGTACTGAGTGGAGATCAGCTAGAACAGTGACTAAGGTTCAGGGCAGGGTACTGGGTGGAGGTCAGCTAGAACAGTGACTAAGGTTCAGGGCAGGGTACAGGGTGGAGGTCAGCTAGAACAGTGACTAAGGTTCAAGGCAGGGTACTGGGTGGAGGTCAGCTAGAACAGTAACTAAGCTTCAGGGCAGGGTACTGGGTGGAGATCAGCTAGAACAGTGACTAAGCTTCAGGGCAGGGTACTGGGTGAAGGTCAACTAGAACAATGACTAAGGTTCAGGGCAGGGTACTGGGTGAAGATCAGCTATTGGGGACTATTTAACAGTCTGATGGCCTGGACATAGAAGCTGTTTCTCAGTGTCTCTGTCCCAGCTATGATGCACCTGTACTGTCTCTGTCTTCTAAATGTTAGTGGTGGATATCCTGCCTCTGTGGCTGCGTTCCAACAACTTAAAAGACGCACCCGATCCCCTCAGCCCTCAAATTAAGTGGACACTTCTGATGACGTATCATGATGTCTGGCAAGTATAAACTTGCAGGGCAAGGGGCGAGTGAGGAAGGAATGATATTTAAGTGGACCACCCTTGGCCGGAAATTCATCACTCATTCATCTCGCAATGATTATTTTTTCAGCCTCTGGTAACTTGTGGGGGCTTTATATGTGCTACAGTCAATTATGAGTGCGTCTATTAAATATATATTTATTAATATACGCCTACTGTATGATAGCTAGCAAATTAATTCGCTAACTAACGTTAGCCTGCCTAGCTGGAACTTCTGAAGAAGGAACATTTTTATTTCTTCAATTTCCAAAAGCTAACCAAACAAAAACAGAATTACTTTTTACGTAGTAGCAAAATTTCTAACTCATTTGCATTCGTTTTTACTTACACTTTTATGTTGACTTCTCCATTGAGGTTGTTTTTAAGTTTTCGCTGACTTTTCTTAGCGTATGTACAATCGTCGCAAATTGAATTATGGGGAGTTTCAGGAATTGAATTATGGGGAGTTTTAGGATTTGAATTATGGAAAGTTTCAGGCCTGGAGTGAACATAATTGTACACTTGCAAAGCCAACTAAAAATGAGGGCTGAGGGGCTTATGTTGCAAACTTCCCTTGCTTGGCTAATCATTTACCACTCTCCGACCACCCTCCAAGATGGCTACGGGGATTCCCCCAAGGGCATAAGGCGAGGGTAAGTGGACGAGGGTGTGTCTTTTAAGTGTTTGGACCGCAGCCAGGGACTCTCAATCTGTGGTGCGACGAGGTTCATGTCCCCACTCCCCCCTTGTTTGGGTTTTTATGGTCCTAGAGCCTTTGTGTTCCTGGTGGGAGTCTGGTCAGACATGGGTTCCTAACCTTAACTCACCCTACATGCTGTGGCTGTACAAACACCCACCATTGTTCGAAGACGAGTTGCAGACCCAGATTACACACAGAGAATAGTGCTATCAGGGGCTGTTGTGTTATTCTTTGGGTAGCTATTTTCAAAGGCATGTTTGCTTTTTCAGGTGCTGTACATGTTTTTGGGGAAGTGATCCATCCAACACAGTAAGGTTCGTTCCACACCTAATGCTGTCTCTCTTGTTTGTGTTTTTTGCACACTGGATAAGCGGATCCTTATAAGTGCATATATTTAGAATCAAGACAGGGCAACTATTTTAGTGCACACAGCCCCGACAATCCCAAGCCACTACATACTCTATATCACTTCAGACTAAATACATGTATGTGGAGGAAAGCCCAGTCCTTTGTGCTTCATCCTAAAGATCTGTGTTAGTTGAGGGCACACTTTCTTGTTCGGTGGGGACGTCACCAAAGTATCACTGGGAAAATATTTAGCCAGGTGCTGAGCGTAGGTCAGGAGGCATTTATACACTCCAGTGCTTTATGGAATC
>NC_056441.1:20129232-20256732 GCF_018296145.1 Oncorhynchus tshawytscha | reverse complement strand
TTTTTGCGAACTTGCGAACATGTCAGAGGTAATTCACGGTGATAGCTGCCTTTGGAACAAATATTTCCAATGTAATCTTAACCCAGACATCAATGGCAAATCTGCCTAATCATGATGTTTGCTCAGGTGGCCACAAATTCTTGCTTTCCTTAGATGCTTGGCAACAACCTGTTTAAATATATGCACAATCCTTTGTTTACAACGAAGTGTAATATTTAACCCCTTATTCAGTCTATCATCACAGACCTGTAGGAACAGATGGAAGGCACCCTGTCAAACTCTCGTGTGTATGTGTGTGTGTGTGTGTGTGTGTGTGTGTGTGTGTGTCTGTGTATCAGTCTGTCTGTCTGTTTACCTGTCTGTCTGTGACACATACACAGAAAAACAATAGTTCATGGAAAACTGTTCCTCCACCAATAATATCAAAACCAGAAAGACCACTGCATGCTGCCAATCCCACAACGCCAAAACAAATCAAAATATATCCTGTAGGTGTGTCAATGCATCTTGATCAAATCAGATATTGACACACGCTGGAATTCGCTGCAAGGTGATTGTGCTAATGATTAGTGTGTGCAGTGTCAAGGCCGAAGATGTGTTAATAATATGGTGATAATAATGACGTGTTAACATGTGTTAATGAGGAATGCATGGCAGGGAGCATGCCTTCTCCTCCTTTCTTCACACACATGAACTCAATCACAGCAGTCTGCCTCGCAAATAGCCTCCCCACTGCACACAGACGTCAGTTCAATGTCTAGTTTTGATTTACATCTGGTGGAGTTGTCAACTAGCTTGAATTTCAACGTGAAATCAACCAAAAATGCCACCATGTCACTGGATTTAGGTTAAATGTTACAAATACGAAATTCACTTAAGTTTATGATTTTCAAATTCAGTCAGTTTTCCATGTTGATTCAACGTCATAACATTGAATTCTTTGGTTGAAATGACGTGGAAACAACGTTGATTCGACCAGTTTTTGCCCAGTGGATCGCTCTCCCTCTTCCAAATGAATTACAGCAGTCTGCCCAACGGACAGCCTCGTTCCTCCTCTTCCCAATGAGAAATATTATAACTGGAGGACTATGGGGAATCAGAAACTGTGCCGCTGGGAAACACACACACACACACACACACACACACACACACACACACACACACACACACACACACACACACACACACACACACACACACACACACACACACACACACACACACACACACACACACACACACACACACACAAGGTCATGTCCATTCTCATCTGGAGCCGCTCTCTGGCCGCAGATGTTCCCTCTCATGGTGATCTGGGGATTTGGGGAGCGTTTTGAAGGGCTGAGGAGGATAGCACACTCCAAAGTCCCCCAGATTTCAGCGGCCGGTTCTGAAATGGTAAATACCCTACCTGCTGAACTCTATTCAGATGCTGACTTGGCAGCTGAGCTTGGCGTTTAGAAAGGCAGCATGTGGATGAAGGAGAAGTGGATGGGTGAGAGGAACATCTGTGAGCCAAAACCGACACATTTAAAAGTTACTGTTGACCTGCCATTTGACCTATTTGGTTCGCACCTACGTAAGCACACACAGGGATGCTCATGGGTAACGCTGGTTCTGTGCCTTTATGATGTGAACCGTCATCCATAAAAATGGGTATTAAACCGGTCTACCTTTGGCTTTGATTGGGAGATGTCTCTAGGTAGGTGACATCAGTGCATGAAATGCTAGCCAACACTGCCAACGGCACACAGACACTCATGCACACAAATGCAGATGCACACAAATACAGACAAACACACACACACACACACACACACACACACACACACACACACACACACACACACACACACACACACACACACACACACACACACACACACACACACACACACACACACACACACACACACACACACACACAGTGAAACAGAGATGGTGAGATAAAGCGTCATGTATGACCCCTCAGTGGCCTTGTTGCGTCATTCTGTCCAAGGGAATATTAATGTGTCTATGAATATCTCTGCATGATTTTCTCGTTACAGACAGGTTTAGTGCCGCAGCCCTGTTGGCTTTGAAGCTGGAAGTCTGTCTGGAAATGTTTTTCATGTCGAACTTTCACATTGGCAAAGGGTTTCCAATACACATGTTTCCTGTTCACTAATGGGAAAGACGCTGAATCGGCTATATTTACATATTGTTTTGTGATAGCTGATCATATTCGTAGGTTACATTGGGTTTCACAAAGCTAAGCAGAGATGGAAGAATGTTCCCAATAAAAGCTGAATGGATATGTGTTTGCCCAGCCTTGTGCACAACCAGTCTCCCTTCTCTTCTATTACATACCATTCAAAGTTTATTTTCTTTTCTTTTCATTATGCTGATTTTTTTAAATGATTCCTAAGCACAAAGCGTGACACGGGGGCAGACATTTCCCTCGTTAAGTAATGCTAACAGACATGTTAAATGTTGTTATACTGTATGCAACGGGTTGCTTCAGGGCGGTGGGTGGGTGGAATATGCAGCATGATGTTTCTGCTATTATGACTAAATGTACTGGCTGGAAATAGTTGTGCCCTGACTGAAGGATGCTGGAACTCATAGATGTATCCAAAACAAACTGCTCAACCACACAATAACAACACAAACACTTAGATCTGAGGGCCTAAGAAGACTCTTTCATGGTGCATAATTCCATGTGAAGTCTTTGCAAACATCGCCTGACACGGTTATGAAGCTGAGACAATATAATACATGGTACTGTAGTATCAAAAACAGACTGAACATGCACTGTAATGATGATTGTGGTCTAAAAACATTGGGAACGACAGACTTAGGCCTATAGGTCCCGGACAAAAGTAGTGCATTAGATAGGGAATAGTTTGGCATACAGGATGCAGACAATGTATGGGACTATACAGCTGTTTGTGAACCTCACTGGGTGTCTTTCTCTGAGTCTCCTTATAGATTGAAACAATTCAAAGCTTCACATTCAACTTGTGACTCTCTCCTTCAGACTAATAAAATATATTGTTCCACTGCTTTCCTCCCCCTTCTTACAACACACAACCAGCCCACACAACACAACCCGTCCGCATGGTAAAACCATTTCTGGCGCCGACTGCATCGTTTGATTTTAATCAGAGTGTATGGGGGTGCTTTTTGTAGGGGTTTGGGGTAGCATGGTCTGCGGTAAATTTGGGCTCTTTTTGATATGAATTCTAAACACGCAGGACATTAATGAGTCGATCATTTCCACTGTTTACATGAAAAGACTGTTGGACTTATTGCCACATGGCTGTGGCTGTTGGTCCACCCTGCCAAACCCGTTTTCCACTGGAGAGACAGGTCCTTTCCAATACCTAATTATTATGGCCTTCTTTGACTTTTTATTTGTATTTTTAGCTCTGACTGTAGAGACAGTGATAGTAGGGTAAAATCACACCTTGGTCTTACTGTTAGGATTTGGACTTTGAGAGTCCCTGCAATGTCTCACATGGTAGGAGACATTGAATGCATAGCATGAGATAGCTTTATAAAGAACATGGCAAAAGACGGTTCTCAAGTAGCCAAGATACGAAGGAAATAGATAGTGGAGAAACCATGGATTTACACGTTTTCATTTTTGACAGTACTCATGGCAAACAAGAAAAGTGTAGAGGGGTACTCTAAGTTAGGAGTGTGCTTCCTAACTCACCACTCTCCAGTATGTTTTCACTTTTGTCCTGAGAACCCACTCTGGAAATGTAGGTCCCGAGCCAGGAGCATTTTGAAAACAAACAACTCTGACTGAATCTTTGAAAACAAGGAAAAAACATGTTTGAGTTTTGGATGTGTGGGTGATATTGACTGAATGGAAAACTGTACGCTTTAACGCACATGCTTGTGGTGGTTTGTGATGGATCTAGTGTAACTTCTGTGAGGTCCTGGCTGTTCCTATTGAGGGAATTCCTAATAGAAACACATTGCTTGCGTCCCAAATGGCACCCCAGGGCTCTGGTCAAAAGTAGTGCACTATATAGGGAATAGGGTGCCTTTTGGGACACAACTTTTTTCTTCTCAAGTTTCTCTTTGTCACAATTATGATTGGTCCCAGTTACAAACAACAATTGATGATATCTCTATCAGGCAACATTCTTCACCAGAGTATGACGATTAACATGGTGCTCCACCCCACACAACATGTCATAGACTTCCCATTATGTCGGTGTGAAATCATGGAATAAATGAACTAATGCATACTATTGCATACATCATCCACATAATGAGCATAGTCTAATCACTGTGGCCTACACAATTGTAGTGAGCAATACATTATCTGTGGAGTCCAATCTATCTCCTTTGGTTAGTGGTCTGGCTGGAACTTAATCAAATATACATTGTATTGATGATAATGATTTGATTCACTACATTGCAATGCTCCTACTATACAATAAGACTACATTCCAAATCTCCCTTAGAGATAGAACACTATGCCTTCTAATGTCTTACTGGAATGTAGTGGATCTCCCTTTGTTTCTGTAATTCTCAAATTTTCCACCGAGCTGACATAGAACTGTGGCTATGGGTGTGTCTCATATCTCGCCATATTCCCTATATAGTGCTCTACTTTTGACTTAGAGCCCTGTGGTCCTGGTCAAACTAAATGATCTACATCAGAATAGGGTGCCATTCAGGACGCAGGCTGCATCTCTGGCCATGGCTCGCTCTGTGTGTGACTTCCTATAAAGCATGAGGATAGGATTCATTGAGGTTTCAAATAGGAAACAGACTAGTGCAGTATCTTCCAGGGGTGATTGCATCTGTGGGATTGTGGGGTCCATCCAAATGTGGTGTCTTTGTCTTTGCTTGACTCATTACTCAACCTTAAGGGGGGAGGAGTCAATGTCGGAATGTGGCAACATTGTGGCAGTCTTGGCACTTAGTTGTTATGGGAACAATGCTCTATGAGGCTGGCATTTTCCATTCAATGGAAGGAGTTGGTATTTTGCAGGTCGTGTCATGCCAAAGCATTCCAATGTGACTAGCATTTACTGAATTGTAACCATGGGGGCTTTAAACATGGATAGAAAATGTTCACACAATGGCAACATTTCTACCTATAATGTTTTGGGTTCACCCTGGCTTTTAGTGGGAGGACCTCACCCTGGCTTTTAGTGGGAGGACCTCACCCTGGCTTTTAGTGGGAGGACCTCACCCTGGCTTTTAGTGGGAGGACCTCACCCTGGCTTTTAGTGGGAGGACCTCACCCTGGCTTTTAGTGGGAGGACCTCACCCTGGCTTTTAGTGGGAGGACTTCACCCTGGCTTTTAGTGAGAGGACCTCACCCTGGCTTTTAGTGGGAGGACCTCACCCTGGCTTTTAGTGGGAGGACCTCACCCTGGCTTTTAGTGGGAGGACCTCACCCTGGCTTTTAGTGGGAGGACCTCACCCTGGCTTTTAGTGGGAGGACCTCACCCTGGCTTTTAGTGGGAGGACCTCACCCTGGCTTTTAGTGGGAGGACCTCACCCTGGCTTTTAGTGAGAGGACCTCACCCTGGCTTTTAGTGGGAGGACCTCACCCTGGCTTTTAGTGGGAGGACCTCACCCTGGCTTTTAGTGGGAGGACCTCACCCTGGCTTTTAGTGGGAGGACCTCACCCTGGCTTTTAGTGGGAGGACTTCACCCTGGCTTTTAGTGAGAGGACCTCACCCTGGCTTTTAGTGGGAGGACCTCACCCTGGCTTTTAGTGGGAGGACCTCACCCTGGCTTTTAGTGGGAGGACCTCACCCTGGCTTTTAGTGGGAGGACCTCACCCTGGCTTTTAGTGGGAGGACCTCACCCTGGCTTTTAGTGGGAGGACCTCACCCTGGCTTTTAGTGGGAGGACCTCACCCTGGCTTTTAGTGGGAGGACCTCACCCTGGCTTTTAGTGGGAGGACCTCACCCTGGCTTTTAGTGGGAGGACCTCACCCTGGCTTTTAGTGGGAGGACCTCACCCTGGCTTTTAGTGGGAGGACCTCACCCTGGCTTTTAGTGGGAGGACCTCACCCTGGCTTTTAGTGGGAGGACCTCACCCTGGCTTTTAGTGGGAGGACCTCACCCTGGCTTTTAGTGGGAGGACCTCACCCTGGCTTTTAGTGGGAGGACCTCACCCTGGCTTTTAGTGGGAGGACCTCACCCTGGCTTTTAGTGGGAGGACCTCACCCTGGCTTTTAGTGGGAGGACCTCACCCTGGCTTTTAGTGGGAGGACCTCACCCTGGCTTTTAGTGGGAGGACCTCACCCTGGCTTTTAGTGGGAGGACCTCACCCTGGCTTTTAGTGGGAGGACCTCACCCTGGCTTTTAGTGGGAGGACCTCACCCTGGCTTTTAGTGGGAGGACCTCACCCTGGCTTTTAGTGGGAGGACCTCACCCTGGCTTTTAGTGGGAGGACCTCACCCGGGCTTTTAGTGGGAGGACCTCACCCTGGCTTTTAGTGGGAGGACCTCACCCTGGCTTTTAGTGGGAGGACCTCACCCTCTTTTTTAGTGGGAGGACCTCACCCGGCTTTTAGTGGGAGGACCTCACCCTGGCTTTTAGTGGGAGGACCTCACCCTGGCTTTTAGTGGGAGGACCTCACCCTGGCTTTTAGTGGGAGGACCTCACCCTGGCTTTTAGTGGGAGGACCTCACCCTGGCTTTTAGTGAGAGGACCTCACCCTGGCTTTTAGTGGGAGGACCTCACCCTGGCTTTTAGTGGGAGGACCTCACCCTGGCTTTTAGTGGGAGGACCTCACCCTGGCTTTTAGTGGGAGGACCTCACCCTGGCTTTTAGTGGGAGGACCTCACCCTGGCTTTTAGTGGGAGGACCTCACCCCGGCTTTTAGTGGGAGGACCTCACCCTGGCTTTTAGTGGGAGGACCTCACCCTGGCTTTTAGTGGGAGGACCTCACCCTGGCTTTTAGTGGGAGGACCTCACCCTGGCTTTTAGTGGGAGGACCTCACCCTGGCTTTTAGTGGGAGGACCTCACCCTGGCTTTTAGTGGGAGGACCTCACCCTGGCTTTTAGTGGGAGGACCTCACCCTGGCTTTTAGTGGGAGGACCTCACCCTGGCTTTTAGTGGGAGGACCTCACCCTGGCTTTTAGTGGGAGGACCTCACCCTGGCTTTTAGTGGGAGGACCTCACCCTGGCTTTTAGTGGGAGGACCTCACCCTGGCTTTTAGTGGGAGGACCTCACCCTGGCTTTTAGTGGGAGGACCTCACCCGGGCTTTTAGTGGGAGGACCTCACCCGGGCTTTTAGTGAGAGGACCTCACCCTGGCTTTTAGTGGGAGGACCTCACCCTGGCTTTTAGTGGGAGGACCTCACCCTGGCTTTTAGTGGGAGGACCTCACCCGGGCTTTTAGTGGGAGGACCTCACCCGGGCTTTTAGTGGGAGGACCTCACCCGGGCTTTTAGTGGGAGGACCTCACCCTGGCTTTTAGTGGGAGGACCTCACCTGGGCTTTTAGTGGGAGGACCTCGCCCTGGCTTTTAGTGGGAGGACCTCACCCGGGATTTTAGTGGGAGGACCTCCTGTTCATAATGAGGTCACTAGGGAAACTAGGCCTCTGGGAATGTATGTCCTCCACACTGGAAACAAGAAGCAGATAACTCCCTGTCTGTCTGTCCGTCTCTATGGTGCTGATGGGTTCATATTGGTCCTGCGGCCCATCTTTCCTCTCTTTGACTCTGGTTTTGCATTTGTTTATATCAGAAACAGACCTGGAAGAGCCCACATCCAGTCTGGCCCCAATTGTAAAGACAGTCCAACACAGAGAGAATGGAAATGTGAAAATGGCTGCCACTGGCTAGCTAAACCCATTCAGGATGATGTGAATGGGATAGGTGGTAAACTGAATGGGTGTAAACAGATGGGATTATCATAATATATGACACTTTAACCAAGACTGTGATCTCCTCAAACATCTGGGAAATTACCTTTAAAAGGCGCATTGTCGGCAGTGCAGTGCACATGATGCCTTTTGTGTTTGTGCTGTACGCCTGTGAGTTCGCCTGGAACCAATAACCCCAGTCGAACAAGGTCTGGGCTGTTACCAATGTGGACATAGGCGCAAGTGTTAATGACCTTTAAAAGTCAAGTACAACACGCTTATTGACAACATGCCTTTGATTGAATCCCGGCCATTGGGTTTCATAGAAGAAAATGGGTTTTGCTGCATCTATAGAGCAGACTAGGAGTTTTTCCTCAGCATGTGACTTAACAGCCCAGTATGACATTGCGCCTTAGTTATAGCCTGTGAAAAGGACTAACGTTCAACGTAAATACTATTAAAATTGAGAAAATGTCATTTTACATTAACATTAATATAATGTTAATCTCTTGTTCTGTGTCCAGTTGTTTTGTTGTTGCTAACTACATTGCTAGCGAATGACCAAACCCCTCAAGGAATGTCTAAACAGTGTTTCTCCAAGTCAGACAGATGTACCTTCAGCATCACAGTGGATGAGAAGGAATTCCAAGTGGTGAGAAAGAAGGTGGGGTTTTGATTGGGAGTATACAAATAGTTTATATGAGAGAAGCAGAAGAGAAAATCCTTTCTCTACAGTTGGGCATGGAGTTTTTAAGAGAGCGTGAGGATGTTTGTGTTTAATAAATTAACCCCGTGTGCTGTTTGTTTACTGTTGTTACACGCTCCTGTGGATTCAGTAAGTCCATGCCCCTCCACCTCCAACCACACCTTGTCATTGTTCTCTCTCTCCACTCCAGAAAGCTTCTCGTTTTGGTGGGTTTTCATGGCATGAGGTTCATAATTTGAACCATATGTTTGGCTTCCTACATGTGTTCCACTGCTTACCACCCCTCAGTCTTTCTATCTTCATTCCTATCTTCCTCTCACCCTGTCTTCCTCTCACCCTGTCTTCCTCCCACTCTTTCTTCCTCTCACCCTGTCTTCCTCTCACCCTGTCTTCCTCTCACCCTGTCTTCCTCTCACCGTGTCTTCCTCTCACTCTTTCTTCCTCTCACCCTGTCTTCCTCTCACCCTGTCTTCCTCTCACCGTGTCTTCCTCTCACCCTGTCTTCCTCTCACCCTGTCTTCCTCTCACCGTGTCTTCCTCTCACACTTTCTTCCTCTCACCCTGTCATCCTCTCACTCTTTCTTCCTCTCACCCTGTCTTCCTCTCACCCTGTCTTCCTCTCACCGTGTCTTCCTCTCACTCTTTCTTCCTCTCACACTTTCTTCCTCTCAGCTGTTTCCTCTCACTATTTCTTCCTCTCACACTTTCTTCCTCTCACTCTTTCTTCCTCTCACCCTGTCTTCCTCTCACCCTGTCTTCCTCTCACCCTGTCTTCCTCTCACCGTGTCTTTCTCTCATCCTGTCTTCTTAACACCCTGTCTTCCTCTCACGCTGTCTTCCTCTCACCCTGTCTTCCTCACATCATGTCTTCTTATCACCCTGTCTTCCTCTCATCCTGTCTTCTTATCACCCTGTCTTCCTCGCACCCTGTCTTCCTCTCACCCTGTCTTCTTCTCAGCTGTCTTCCTCTCACTCTTTCTTCCTCTCACACTTTCTTTCTCTCAGCTGTCTTCCTCTCACACTTTCTTCCTCTCACACTTTCCTCCTCTCACTCTTTCTTCCTCTCACTCTTTCTTCCGCTCACCCTGTCTTCCTCTCACACTTTCTTCCTCTCACCCTGTCTTCCTCTCAGCTGTCTTCCTCTCACTCTTTCTTCCTCTCAGCTGTCTTCCTCTCAGCTGTCTTCCTCTCACTCTTTCTTCCTCTCACTCTTTCTTCCTCTCAGCTGTCTTCCTCTCAGCTGTCTTCCTCTCACTCTTTCTTCCTCTCACTCTTTCTTCCTCTCAGCTGTCTTCCTCTCACACTTTCTTCCTCTCATTCTTTCTTCCTCTCAGCTGTCTTCCTCTCACTCTTTCTTCCTCTCACCCTGTCTTCCTCTCACCTGTCTTCCTCTCACTCTTTCTTCCTCTAACCCTGTCTTCCTCTCATCCTGTCTTCTTCTCACCCTGTCCTCCTCTCACCCTGTCTTCCTCTCACCCTGTTTTCTTCTCACCCTGTCTTCATCTCACCCGTCTTCCTCTCACTCTTTCTTCCTCTCACCCTGTCTTCCTCTCACCCTATCTTCTACTCATCCTGTCTTCCTTTCACCCTGTCTTCCTCTCACCCTGTCTTTTTCTCACCCTGTCTTCGTCTCACCTGTCTTCCTCTCACCCTGTCTTCCTCTCATCCTGTCTACTTAACACCCTGTCTTCGTCTCACCTGTCTTCCTCTAACCCTGTCTTCCTCTCACCCTGTCTTCTTCTCTTCTGTCTTCCTCTCACTCTTTCTTCCTCTGACACTTTCTTCCTCTCACACTTTCTTCCTCTCACTCTTTCATCCTCTCAGCTGTCTTCCTCTCACTCTTTCTTCCTCTCATCTGTCTTCTTATCACCTGTCTTCCTCGCACCCTTTCTTCCTCTCCTCCTGTCTTCTTATCACCCTGTCTTCCTCTAACCCTGTCTTCCTCTCATCCTGTATTCCTCTCACCCTGTCTTCCTCTCCCCCTGTCTTCTTATCACCCTGTCTTCCTCTCACCCTTTCTTCCTCTCACCCTGTCTTCCTCTCCCCCTGTCTTCCTCTCACCCTGTCTTCCTCTCACTCTTTCTTCCTCTCACACTTTCTTCCTCTCACACTTTCTTCCTCTCAGCTGTCTTCCTCTCACCTGTCTTCCTCTAACCCTGTCTTCTTCTCATCCTGTCTTCTTCTCATCCTGTCTTCCTCTCACACTGTCTTCTTATCACCCTGTCTTCCTCTCACCCTGTCTTCTTCTCAGCTGTCTTCCTCTCACTCTTTCTTCCTCTCACTCTTTCTTCCTCTCACTCTTTCTTCCTCTCACACTTTCTTCCTCTCACCCTGTCTTCCTCTCAGCTGTCTTCCTCTCAAACTTTCTTCCGCTCACACTTTCTTCCTCTCACTCTTTCTTCCTCTCACACTTTCTTCCTCTCACCCTGTCTTCCTCTCACCCTTCTTCTTCGTTTCACCTGTCTTCCTCTCACCTGTCTTCCTCTCACCCTGTCTTCCTCCTACCCTGTCTTCCTCTCACCCTGTCTTCCTCTCCCCCTTCTGTCTTCTTCTCCCCCTGTCTTCTTATCACCCTGTCTTCCTCTCACTCTTTCTTCCTCTCACCCTGTCTTCTTCTCACCCTGTCTTCATCTCACTCTTTCTTCCTCTCACCCTGTCTTCTTTTCACCCTGTCTTCCTCTCACCCTGTCTTCCTCTCACCCTGTCTTCCTCTCACCCTGTCTTCCTCTCACCCTGTCTTCCTCTCACCCTGTCTTCCTCTCACCCTTTCTTCCTCTCACCCTGTCTTCCTCTCACCCTGTCTTCTTATCACCCTGTCTTCCTCTCACTCTTTCTTCCTCTCACTCTTTCTTCCTCTCACTCCTTCTTCCTCTCAGCTGTCTTCCTCTCACTCTTTCTTCCTCTCACACTTTCTTCCTCTCACACTTTCTTCCTCTCAGCTGTCTTCCTCTCACCTGTCTTCCTCTAACCCTGTCTTCTTCTCATCCTGTCTTCTTCTCATCCTGTCTTCCTCTCACACTGTCTTCTTATCACCCTGTCTTCCTCTCACCCTGTCTTCTTCTCAGCTGTCTTCCTCTCACACTTTCTTCCTCTCACCCTGTCTTCCTCTCACCCTGTCTTCTTCTCACCCTGTCTTCTTATCACCCTGTCTTCCTCTCACCCTGTCTTCCTCTCACACTTTCTTCCTCTCACACTGTCTTCTTATCACCCTGTCTTCCTCTCACCCTGTCTTCCTCTCACCCTGTCTTCTTCTCACCCTGTCTTCTTATCACCCTGTCTTCCTCTCACCCTGTCACCCTGTCTTCCTCTCACACTTTCTTCCTCTCACACTGTCTTCTTATCACCCTGTCTTCTTATCACCCTGTCTTCCTCTCACCCTGTCTTCCTCTCACCCTGTCTTCTTCTCACCCTGTCTTCTTATCACCCTGTCTTCCTCTCACTCTTTCTTCCTCTCACACTTTCTTCCTCTCAGCTGTCTTCCTCTCAAACTTTCTTCCGCTCACACTTTCTTCCTCTCACTCATTCTTCCTCTCACACCTTCTTCCTCTCAAACTTTCTTCCGCTCACACTTTCTTCCTCTCACTCATTCTTCCTCTCACACCTTCTTCCTCTCAGACTTTCTTCCTCTCACCCTGTCTTCTTCTCACCCTTTCTTCGTTTCACCTGTCTTCCTCTCACCTGTCTTCCTCTCACCCTGTCTTCCTCCTACCCTGTCTTCCTCTCACCCCGTCTTCCTCTCCCCCTGTCTTCTTCTCCCCCTGTCTTCTTATCACCCTGTCTTCCTCTCACTCTTTCTTCCTCTCACCCTGTCTTCTTCTCACCCTGTCTTCATCTCACTCTTTCTTCCTCTCACCCTGTCTTCTTTTCACCCTGTCTTCCTCTCACCCTGTCTTCCTCTCACCATGTCTTCCTCTCACCCTGTCTTCTTCTCACCCTGTGTTCCTCTCACCCTGCTTCCTCTCACCCTGTCTTCCTCTCAGCTGTCTTCCTCTCACCCTGTCTTCTTCTCACCCTGTCTTCCTCTCAGCTGTCTTCCTCTCACCCTGTCTTCCTCTCACCCTGTCTTCCTCTCACCCTGTCTTCCTCTCAGCTGTCTTCCTCTCACCCTGTCTTCTTCTCACCGTCTTCCTCTCAGCTGTCTTCCTCTCACCCTGTCTTCTTCTCACCCTGTCTTCCTCTCAGCTGTCTTCCTCTCAACCTGTCTTTCTCTCAACCTGTCTTCTTCACACCCAGCTTCCTTTGTAAGTTTAAACTTTACTCCCTAAACCTTTACTAGTTGTAGATAACTGTGTGTGTGAGTGTGTGTGTCAGTGTGTGTGAGTGTGTGTGTTTTGTCCATCTGCCCTGCTCAGCACATCTGGGCTGCAGCTGAAAACTCTCCTCCAGGCGACGTCTGCTGTTTAGGTTTCAACATGGTGAGTATGTGGGTCCACATACAGTATCTATGCATTTGTGTATCTAGTATCTACACTGTATGTGTGTGTGCGCGCACCACTGTGTATGTGTGTGTGTCTGTGTGTGTTTGTCTGTGTGTGTGTCTGTGTATGTGTGTGTGTGTGTGTGTGTGTGTGTGTGTGCGTCCACTGTGTATGTGTGTGTGTGTCTGTGTGTGTTTGTCTGTGTGTGTGTCTGTGTGTGTGTGTGTGTGTGTGTGTGTGTGTGTGCGCGCGCACCACTGTGAATGTGTGTGTGTGTGTGTGTCTGTGTGTGTTTGTGTGCATATGTCCTTGCCCTGTAGACAATGCCACCCTTCCCCCTTCATAAACCCAGCGTACTCCCCTGGACTCTCCAGAGCTAATATTTTATCAGGTAACCAAACACAGGCAAGAACACTGAACTCAACAATGCCGACAATGTCTCTTTATTTTTCTCCCAGTTGTTCAGTAGAAGTGCCTGCAGACAGAGAGGAGCGTTTGTTGTCTCCCACTGCGGCCATTGGACTGCTATGTGAGCTGGATCTATTGGCAGACACTGTGGTATAAGGGTGTTTGAGCCATGGGACTGTCTCTGTAGATGGATGGTCAGAAGAACATGGCTGTGCCTTTTATCGACTCGGTACGGGTACCCCGTGTATATAGCGAGGTTATCGTTACACATTGTGTATTTATTCCGCATGTTATTATTTGTCTACTATTTCTATTTTTATCTCTGCATTGCTGGGACGGGCCCGTAAGTAAGCATTTCACTGTCAGTCTACACCTGTTGTTTATGAAGCATGTGTCAAATAGAATGTGATTTGATTTATCAATTTCATTTATCTATGCTTTACTTGCGTAGTACTTTATACAAGGTTATTGAGATTTTGAGTAAATCCAACAGGCAAAATCTACCTTGTTACATCAGGATTACAGTGCATTCAGAAGTATCCACACCCCTTGACTTTTTCCACATTTTGTTGTGTTAGAAAGTGGGATTAAAATTGATTCAATTGTCATTTTTTTGTCAACAATCTACACAAAATACCCTGTAATGTTGAAGTGGAAGAAGAAATCAAACATTTGTAAAGAATTCATAAAAAATAAAACACATTTATCTTACTTAGAGTATTCAACCCCCTGAGACAATACATGTTAGAATCACCTTTGGCAGTGATTACAGCTGTCAGTATTCATGGGTAAGTCTCTAACAGCTTTCCACACCTGGATTGTGCAACATTTGCCCATTAATCTTTCCAAAATTCTTCAAGCTCTGTAAAATTGGTTGTTGTGAAATTCTCCCCAGTCCTTAATGATTACAAGCATACCCATAACATGAAGCAGCCACCACTATGCTTGAAAATATGGAGAGTGGCACTCAGTAATGTATTGTATTGGATTTGCCCCAAACATAACACTTTGTATTCAGGACAAAAATGTTAATTGCTTTGCCACATTTTTTTAAGTATTACTTTAATACCTTGTTGCAAACAGGATGCATGTTTTGGAATATTTATATTCTGTACAGGCTTCCTTCTTTTCACTCTGTCAGTAAGGTTAGTATTGTGGAGTAACTACAATGTTGTTGATCCATACACAGTTTTCTCCTATCAAAGCCAACTCTGTAACTGTCACCATTGGCCTCATGGTTTCCTTCCTCTCTGGCAACTGAGCTGGAAGGAAGAATGTATCTTTATAGTGACTAGATGTATTGATACACCATCCAAAGTGTCATTAATAATTTCACCATGCTCAAAGGGATATTCAGTGTCAGCTTCATCTACCAATAGGTGCTCATCTTTGCGAGGCATTGGAACTCCTCCCTGGTCGTTGTGGTTGTATCTGTGTTTGAAATATACTGCTCGACTGAGGGACCTTACAGATCATTTTATGTGGGAGGTACAGAGATGAGGTAGTACTTAAAAAAATAACCGCCTAGAGTCGACTGACCCACCGACGCGCCAACCGAAGTTACATAGCAAAGAAATCCCAATCAAAGTCCGTCAATTTAAGCTAGAGATATTTTTCTGCATTTCTTGTATCGCCAATGTCGCACTTCCGCATCTGCGGTGAAAGGTGTCAGAGCTAGAGCGATATTTGTCAGACCATGAGACATCCTGAAAATTGGTCTTCTTACATAAACGCTTATTTTTTAATCTCCATCTAGGAGATATAAAGAAACTCAGGAAATATATGTTTTTGTTTTTACACATATTTAAAAATGTTTTGGGTGTAGCCACAAAACTATCTCCATACTTCATATCATTTTCTTAAACCGGTACCGATTACCTTCAGACTCAAACCGTTTGGACGCTACAGAAGTTTACATGAGAAGACACATCAAAACCGTGTTTCTTATGATTTACATTTTGACTGTGCGTTTTGTAAAAAAATGTGAAAAACATAATACCACTTTGACATTATGGGGTATTGTGTGTAGGCCAGTGACAAAACAAAATCTAAACGTAATTAATGTTCAATTCAGGCTGTAACACAACAAAATATGGAACAAGTCAAGGGGTGTGAATTCTTTCTGAAGGCACTGTACATAACCTCGTTGTAGCTGTTTGAGGCCCATTCCTCTAGGGAGAGAAGAAAATGCTTTGTACGTTGTAGAGTGTTTATGGGCGAGTATCAATCGGGCACGTTTTCATGTTTTACATGACATGCAATCCAAAATGTAATCTAAGACGTTTTTCCTCAATCCACCATTTTGCACACCCGTGGTAAAGCAAACTGTGAAGGAATGGACGTTGTGAAATGTAGAAGGCGAAACATCCACACATACGCACACACACACGCACACACACACACACACACACACGCACGCACACACACACACACACACACACACACACACACACACACACACACACACACACACACACACACACACACACACACACACACACACACACACACACACACACACACACACACACACACACACACACACACACACACACACAGAAGCACACACACACACACACACACACACATATAAACACAGAAACAAGGATCAAAGATGGGAAAAATATAGATATTTCCTGAAGTTATCCCCCAAGTCCTCTCCACTGTGTCAAATGATTAATGGGGTTGAAATGCACTGCTGTGGTATAACAGAGGTTGTTGGGTTTCTAGCTATATACACTTCAATTGAGATGAATGGTAAACACTGCAGAATGAGGTTAAAGAGTCTGACCTGTGATTTGTGTTTGGATGTGAACAATAATTTGACAGGTAACTAAGGAATTGTTCCATAATTATTAGCACCATTGATAAAGATGAGGAAAAACAAAAAACAGTATAAATAAATAACACCAACACTGAGAAATATTGTATGCAAAAAAAAAAATGGGGAAATTATATTATTTTATAGTAATAAAATTGCTTAGTGAAAAATATACAAGTAATAATAGTAATCATTTTTAAAATAAAATTATTGGCACCCCTTTTCAATACTCTAGCACCCTTCCCTTGCGAGGATGACTGCACTAACCCGTTTTCTCAAATGTTTTATGAGTTGGAGAACACATTGGGAGTGATTTTAGACCATTCCTCCATACAGAATCTTTCCAGATCTTTGATATCCTTCCTCTGTGCTTATGGACCGCCCTCTTCAATATAAACCACAGGATTTCAATGGGGTTCAAGTCCGGAGACTGAGATGGCCATTGCAAAATGTAGATTTTGTGGTCAAATAACTACAAGTTCACAGTCTCATGTCAGAATTAGACGTTCATCCATGTTTCTCAAATGTAAAATGTTGTATTTGTCAAAATTCCAAATGTTTAAGGTTAAGTTGAACTATCATTTTTTAAGGTTAGAATTAAGATTAGGCATTAACTCTGAGTGGTTAAGATTAGGCATTAACTCTGAGTGGTTAAGATTAGGTATTAACTCTGAGTGGTTAAGATTAGGCATTAACTCTGAGTGGTTAAGATTAGGCATTAACTCTGAGTGGTTAAGATTAGGCATTAACTCTGAGTGGTTAAGATTAGGCATTAACTCTGAGTGGTTAAGATTAGGCATTAACTCTGAGTGGTTAAGATTAGGTATTAACTCTGAGTGGTTAAGATTAGGCATTAACTCTGAGTGGTTAAGATTAGGCATTAACTCTGAGTGGTTAAGATTAGGCATTAACTCTGAGTGGTTAAGATTAGGCATTAACTCTGAGTGGTTAAGATTAGGCATTAACTCTGAGTGGTTAAGATTAGGCATTAACTCTGAGTGGTTAAGATTAGGCATTAACTCTGAGTGGTTAAGATTAGGCATTAACTCTGAGTAGTTAAGGTAAGAGTTAAGGTTTGGGATAGGCTTAAAACTAAAATATCAAAAACAACTTTCTATCACTGGATTCGAATGTGCAACCTTTGGAATCAGAGGCAGTTGCTTAGGTCCATCTGTCATCCCCATCTACAATGCCCTAGCAAAACCCAAACTGAAGGTAACATTGCTCACTGTTGCCCCTAGTCGCCGGTTTCTAGGTCATCTCCTGACATCCTCAGACATGGATGGATGTTGAATACTAACTTGTATTACTACTCAGACATGGATGGACGTCGAATACTGACTTGTATTACTCCTCAGACATGGATGGACATCGAATACTGACTTGTATTACTCCTCAGACATGGATGGACATCGAATACTGACTTGTATTACTACTCAGACATGGATGGACATCGAATACTGACTTGTATTACTACTCAGACATGGATGGATGTTGAATACTAACTTGTATTACTACTCAGACATGGATGGATGTCGAATACTGACTTGTATTACTACTCAGACATGGATGGATGTTGAATACTGACTTGTATTACTCCTCAGACATGGATGGATGTCGAATACTGACTTGTATTACTACTCAGACATGGATGGATGTCGAATACTGACTTGTATTACTACTCAGACATGGATGGATGTCGAATACTGACTTGTATTACTACTCAGACATGGATGGATGTCGAATACTGACTTGTATTACTCCTCAGACATGGATGGATGTCGAATACTGACTTGTATTACTCCTCAGACATGGATGGATGTTGAATACTGACTTGTATTACTCCTCAGACATGGATGGACATCGAATACTGACTTGTATTACTCCTCAGACATGGATGGATGTCGAATACTGACTTGTATTACGAGTGACCTGTCTGCAATTAACCATTTCTTTGTGGATTTTGATTAGTGCTTGTGGTTATTGTCTTGCTAGAAGATCCACTTGCGGCCAAGTTTCAACCTCCTGGCAGAGGCAACCAGGTTTTTGGCTAAAATGTCTTGGTATTTGGTAAAGGTTGACATTAACAATGGCTCCAGGACGAGTGGAAGCAAAATAACCCATAACATCAATGATCCACCACCATATTTTGCCATAGGTAGGGGCTCCCGAGTTGCGCAGCGGTCTAAGGCACTGCATCTCAGTGCTAGAGGTGCCACTACAGACCCTGGTTTGATTCCAGGCTGTATCTCAACCGGCCGTGATTGGGAGTCCCATAGGGCGGCGCACAATTGGCCCAGTGTTGTCCAGGTTTGCCTGGGGTAGGCAGTTATTGTATATAAGAATTTGTTCTTAACTGACTTGTCTAGTTAAATAAAGATAAATAAATTAGGTACTTTTCTGCATATGCTTCTGTTTTTCAGCAGCAAACACATCACTGGTGCGCGTGGCAAAAGTGCTCTATTTTCATGTAATCTCACCATAGCACCGGTTCCAATCCAAGTGCCAATGCCGTCTATCAAACTCCAGGCAGTGGTATGGTCAGATCAATTGAAAATAGAGATATTTGGCCACGTACACCAGTGGTAGGTTTGCAGTCACTTCTTAGTTGTTGTAATATCCCAAACGGACATGGCACTTTCACCATTACGGACCATTCACGCACACACACACAGAAAGACAGATATACACACACGACCCTACCAGTCACTCGACCACCTATCAGGCTGCTATATAAATCAGGTTAAACTTTCTCATGTGCTGGCTACACATTAAGTGACACAAACACAGCCCTGTTGAAACATCGGAACGGAAAACTACAAAAAACAAGAACATTTTATGAGAAAAAAGGGATGATTGAAAAAATAGCAGAAAGAAAATTCTTAGGGGCCAGATCTTTCAACAACGTTTCTGACCATACTGCCATAGTTGACCGCAACCTGTTTGTATTTACGGGGAATCAGAACCGCTTTATGAGTGAGACGTGAACAGAGAGCGAGGGTTACCATGGGAGCAGACTTTACAATCAGAGGTCGTGCGACGGAGGCCTCAGACAACTCTATCATCACGGAGCTCTGTTTTGATTATTTGTGTGTGTGTTTGTGTTGAGTGGCCAGACAGTCTGTGGATCCATTTAACGTGCTGACAGTTGTGCTTGTTGTTTTTTAAAATTTCATCATCAGATAGTCGACTCACTGGGGGTTTTCCAGACATTTTTTCTCTTGCAGAATGTAGAAATATTTTGGTTGGTTTTTACTGCACCAACCTTACCAATGAGGAAAGGGAATCTTTGTTTTTAACGCATCTTTGTTATCTTAAGCGAAACACATTGTGATTAGTAGAGTGCTTGGCAGTGATGTCTTTATATAGCGTAAAAAAGACGTGCAACCAGAGAGTCATTTTACTGTACTTAGTGTAAACCATCATCCCTATGTCAACATTGACGATGAACTGCTCATTTCTATCAGACAAATAAAACCAACTTCAGAGAGGTTCATTTGGTCATGAACTCTCCTCACTCTATCATGCTACCAAACTCTCTCAACTCTTTTGACTTTGCTGCTGCATGGGCGTGAGTGTGTATGTGTGTGAGAAAGTGCACGTGCGCAGTGCGCGGGTGGTATGTGTGCGCTGATGTGTGTGGGGGTCTGGGTGACCACCTCTCATTCGCACCATCGCAGCAGAAGGATTTCCTCAGATTGTCTCCCCGCCCACCGGAGGAAACAGGAAAGAGGAAGTGCTTGTTGCCATGGTGCAGTGGGAACGGTCCTGTCTGACAATGTGCAAGGCGCAATGTTGCTGTCTGGACCTTCTGCCTAATGCTCTCAAATCAATGTGTGTGTGTACGTGTGCGTGTGCGTGAGTGTTTATACAACGGGTGGGTCTAATCCTGGACGCCGATTGGTTCAAACCGCATTCCAGCTGGTGTCTATTCCACCAGTTACCACCGGCTAAAGCTATGATGTAGAAATGCCTATTTACTCTGTTCTATCTCATTGCGCAATCCACTGTCTCATCAACCCAGCCAGACAATTGAATACACTTTCATTTACATTTTTTAAATGTTTTATTATTAACCATATATCACCCCCCCTCTTCAGAGGACAAATATATTTGTTTTGTTTTTTACAGCTTTTCTGATACATACATACATTTTACAAATACATTTTACATATTTATTTGACATACATGGTACTTCTATATAAAGCAGTCACATGACAATAATACATTACCAAACATAAACTCTTTAATCCCACCCCTCAGACCATCCCACCTATCACCATAGACCTCAGCTCTTTAATCCCACCCTTCAGCCCATCCCACCTATCACTATAGACCTCAGCTCTTTAATCCCAACCCTCACCCACTCAGCCCATCCCACCTATCACCATAGACCTCAGCTCTTTAATCTCAACCCTCAGCCACTCAGCCCATCCCACCTGTCACCATAGACCTCAGCTCTTAATCTCAACTCTCAGCCACTCAGCCCATCCCACCTATCACCATAGACCTCAGCTCTTAACCTCAACTCTCAGCCACTCAGCCCATCCCACCTATCACCATAGACCTCAGCTCTTAATCTCAACTCTCAGCCACTCAGCCCATCCCACCTATCACCATAGACCTCAGCTCTTAATCCCAACCCTCAGCCACTCAGCCCATCCCACCTATCACCATAGACCTCAGCTCTTAATCTCAACCCTCAGCCACTCAGCCCATCCCACCTGTCACCATAGACCTCAGCTCTTAACCTCAACTCTCAGCCACTCAGCCCATCCCACCTATCACCATAGACCTCGGCTCTTTAACCCCACCCCTCAGCCACTCAGCCCATCCCACCTATCACCATAGACCACCCTCATTTGGTTTCCATGTGTCATATGTTTTTCAATTGTGCTGTGATGTTTTACATACTTTTTTTACCTTTCTAATCGTATGTTATCCATAGATTGTGAACTAAAGGTGAAAACCTTTCCTACGAGTATTATTATATTATTTATTGACTATGGCTTTCCAAATCGCCCCAACACTGCTATTTTAAAGTAAATTTTAAGTGCACATTGTGATTTTTTAAACTATTCTTGAACCTGTGACCAAAAACAAGCTGCATAGATCATTTATTCTGGTATTGCCCCTTTTTTGTACAAGTTCATAAACCATATGCCGTGGTATTGGTACATCGAAAAGCTCCTCCCATTTATTTTGCAACCTGTATGGCGCAGCTGTCAACATTTTTGTCATCAGATGAAACTGGTATAGGTGGGGAGTGGCAATCTTCACCAATGATCGCCTTCAGTGCTCGGTTGTCTCCACCAAGTCTGTCCCCAAACAATTTCATTTTAAGCATGAAACTTTCAAATAGCTATTTGTTGACTGTTGCTGGGTGCTATCGTCCTCTATCAGCACCTGCATGTACCCTACCTACCCTAAAACTATCTCCTGGCCCCTTACACTAAGTCTGAATTTGTCCTGCTAGGTGACCTAAACTGGGACATACTTAAACCACCTGACCAAGTCCTAAAGCAATGGGACTCCCAAATCTTTCCCAAATTATCACCAATCCCACAAGGTATGACTCCAAACCCCCAGAAAAGGCTACTTTCCTTGATGTTATCCTCACAAATAATCCTGATAGGTATCAGTCTGGTGTTTTCTGTAATTACCTTAGTGATCACTGTTTTAAATCAAATCAAATCAAATCAAATTTTATTTGTCACATACACATGGTTAGCAGATGTTAATGCGAGTGTAGCGAAATGCTTGTGCTTCTAGTTCCGACAATGCAGTAATAACGAACAAGTAATCTAACTAACAATTCCAAAAAAAAAACTACTGTCTTATACACAGTGTAAGGGGATAAAGAATATGTACATAAGGATATATGAATGAGTGATGGTACAGAGCAGCATAGGCAAGATACGGTAGATGATATCGAGTACAGTATATACATATGAGATGAGTATGTAAACCAAGTGGCATAGTTAAAGTGGCTAGTGATACATGTATTACATAAGGATGCAGTCGATGATATAGAGTACAGTATCTACGTATGCATATGAGATGAATAATGTAGGGTAAGTAACATTATATAAGGTAGCATTGTTTAAAGTGGCTAGTGATATATTTACATCATTTCCCATCAATTCCCATTATTAAAGTGGCTGGAGTAGAGTCAGTGTCATTGACAGTGTGTTGGCAGTAGCCACTCAATGTTAGTGGTGGCTGTTTAACAGTCTGATGGCCTTGAGATAGAAGCTGTTTTTCAGTCTCTCGGTCCCAGCTTTGATGCACCTGTACTGACCTCGCCTTCTGGATGACAGCGGGGTGAACAGGCAGTGGCTCGGGTGGTTGATGTCCTTGATGATCTTTATGGCCTTCCTGTAGCATCGGGTGGTGTAGGTGTCCTGGAGGGCAGGTAGTTTGCCCCCGATGATGCGTTGTGCAGACCTCACTACCCTCTGGAGAGCCTTACGGTTGAGGGCGGTGCAGTTGCCATACCAGGCGGTGATACAGCCCGCCAGGATGCTCTCGATTGTGCATCTGTAGAAGTTTGTGAGTGCTTTTGGTGACAAGCCGAATTTCTTCAGCCTCCTGAGGTTGAAGAGGCGCTGCTGCGCCTTCCTCACGATGCTGTCTGTGTGAGTGGACCAATTCAGTTTGTCTGTGATGTGTATGCCGAGGAACTTAAAACTTGCTACCCTCTCCACTACTGTTCCATCGATGTGGATGGGGGTGTTCCCTCTGCTGTTTCCTGAAGTCCACAATCATCTCCTTAGTTTTGTTGACGTTGAGTGTGAGGTTATTTTCCTGACACCACACTCCGAGGGCCCTCACCTCCTCCCTGTAGGCCGTCTCGTCGTTGTTGGTAATCAAGCCTACCACTGTTGTGTCGTCCGCAAACTTGATGATTGAGTTGGAGGCGTGCATGGCCACGCAGTCGTGGGTGAACAGGGAGTACAGGAGAGGGCTCAGAACGCACCCTTGTGGGGCCCCAGTGTTGAGGATCAGCGGGGAGGAGATGTTGTTGCCTACCCTCACCACCTGGGGGCGGCGGCCCGTCAGGAAGTCCAGAACCCAGTTGCACAGGGCGGGGTCGAGACCCAGGGTCTCGAGCTTGATGACGAGCTTGGGGGGTACTATGGTGTTGAATGCCGAGCTGTAGTCGATGAACAGCATTCTCACATAGGTATTCCTCTTGTCCAGATGGGTTAGGGCAGTGTGCAGTGTGGTTGAGATTGCATCGTCTGTGGACCTATTTGGGCGGTAAGCAAATTGGAGTGGGTCTAGGGTGTCAGGTAGGGTGGAGGTGATATGGTCCTTGACTAGTCTCTCAAAGCACTTCATGATGACGGATGTGAGTGCTACGGGCGGTAGTCGTTTAGCTCAGTTACCTTAGCTTTCTTGGGAACAGGAACAATGGTGGCCCTCTTGAAGCATGTGGGAACAGCAGACTGGTATAGGGATTGATTGAATATGTCCGTAAACACACCGGCCAGCTGGTCTGCGCATGCTCTGAGGGCGCGGCTGGGGACGCCGTCTGGGCCTGCAGCCTTGCGAGGGTTAACACGTTTAAATGTCTTACTCATTTCGGCTGCAGTGAAGGAGAGACTGCATGTTTTCGTTGCAGGCCGTGTCAGTGGCACTGTATTGTCCTCAAAGCGGGCAAAAAGTTATTTAGTCTGCCTGGGAGCAAGACATCCTGGTCCGTGACTGGGCTGGGTTTCTTCCTGTAGTCCGTGATTGACTGTAGACCCTGCCACATGCCTCTTGTGTCTGAGCCGTTGAATTGAGATTCTACTTTGTCTCTGTACTGGCGCTTAGCTTGTTTGATAGCCTTGCGGAGGGAATAGCTGCACTGTTTGTATTCAGCCATGTTACCAGACACCTTGCCCTGATTAAAAGCAGTGGTTCGTGCCTTCAGTTTCACACGAATGCTGCCATCAATCCAAGGTTTCTGGTTAGGGAATGTTTTAATCGTTGCTATGGGAACGACATCTTCAACGCACGTTCTAATGAACTCGCACACCGAATCAGCGTATTCGTCAATGTTGTTGTCTGACGCAATACGAAACATCTCCCAGTCCACGTGATGGAAGCAGTCTTGGAGTGTGGAGTCAGCTTGGTCGGACCAGCGTTGGACAGACCTCAGCGTGGGAGCTTCTTGTTTTAGTTTCTGTCTGTAGGCAGGGATCAACAAAATGGAGTCGTGGTCAGCTTTTCCGAAAGGGGGGGCGGGGCAGGGCCTTATATGCGTCGCGGAAGTTAGAGTAACAATGATCCAAGGTCTTTCCACCCCTGGTTGCGCAATCGATATGCTGATCAAATTTAGGGAGTCTTGTTTTCAGATTAGCCTTGTTAAAATCCCCAGCTACAATGAATGCAGCTTCCGGATAAATCGTTTCCAGTTTGCAGAGAGTTAAATAAAGTTCGTTCAGAGCCATCGATGTGTCTGCTTGGGGGGATATATACGGCTGTGATTATAATCGAAGAGAATTCTCTTGGTAGATAATGCGGTCTACATTTGATTGTGAGGAATTCTAAATCAGGTGAACAGAAGGATTTGAGTTCCTGTATGTTTCTTTCATCACACCATGTCACGTTAGTCATAAGGCATACGCCCCCGCCCCTCTTCTTACCAGAAAGATGTTTGTTTCTGTCGGCGCGATGCGTGGAGAAACCCGCTGGCTGCACCGCTTCGGATTGCGTCTCTCCAGTTAGCCATGTTTCCGTGAAGCAGAGAACGTTGCAGTCTCTGATGTCCCTCTGGAATGCTACCCTTGCTCGGATTTCATCAACCTTGTTGTCAAGAGACTGGACATTGGCGAGAAGAATGCTAGGGAGTGGTGCACGGTGTGCCCGTCTCCGGAGTCTGACCAGAAGACCGCTTCGTTTCCCTCTTTTTCTGAGTCGTTTTTTCGGGTCCTGCATTGGGATCCACTCCGTTGTCCTGTTTGTAAGGCAGAACACAGGATCCGCATCGCGAAAAACATATTCTTGGTCGTACTGATGGTGAGTTGACGCTGATCTTATATTCAGTAGTTCTTCTCGGCTGTATGTAATGAAACCTAAGATGACCTGGGGTACTAGTGTAAGAAATAACACGTAAAAAAACAAAAAACTGCATAGTTTCCTAGGAACGCGAAACGAGGCGGCCATCTCTGTCGGCGCCGGAAGTAATCTAGGAAGTAATCTAAGTAATCTTTACAGCCTGTATTCGTAATGGCTGCTCAGTGAAACGACCTGTCCTGATTTGTCATAGACGCTTGCTAAAAAACTTTAATCAGCAAGCCTTCCTTCCTGAACTGGCCTCTGTAAAATGGTATAGAATCAGCTTGATTCCCTCTGTCAAAGACGTTTGGACCTTCTTTTTTGATATTTTGTTAACAAATAAGCACCCATAAAGAAAATGTTGAATCGTGTCTGTGAGTATAACAGAACTTAGTTAGCAGGCGAAACCCAGAGGACAAACCATTCTGCTTTTTTTTTGAGGTCACTCTCTTTTCAATGGGTTTTCATTGGGAATCCAGATTTCTAAGGGACCTTCTTGCAGTTCCTATCGCTTCCACTGGATGTCAACAGTCTTTAGAAATTGGTTGAGGTTATTCCTTTGTGTAATGAAGAAGTACGGCCATCTTGAACGAGGGTCACTTGAAGTGTACTGTTAGATAGAGGCGCGTGACCAGAAAGCATGCTTTAGTTTGTTTTCTTCCTATATTGAACACAGATCTTCAATTTTATTGATTATTTACTTTAAAAAATACCCTAAAGTTGTATTACAAAAGTAGTTTGAAATGTTTTGGCAAAGTTTACAGGTAACTTTTGAGATATTTTGTAGTTACATTGAACAAGTTGGAACCGGTGTTTTTCTGGATCAAACGCGCCAAATAAATGGACATTTTGTATACATATTGACGGAATTAATCGAACAAAAGGACCATTTGTGATGTTTATGGGACATATTGGAGTGCCAACAGAAGATGCTCGTCAAAGGTAAGGCATGAATTATATTTTTATTTCTGCGTTTTGTGTCGCACCTGCAGGGTTGAAATATGTTTTTCTCTCTTTGTTTACTGGGGTGCTATCCTCAGATAATAGCATTGTTTGCTTTCGCCGTAAAGCATTTTTGAAATCTGACACATTGGCTGGATTCACAACAAGTGTAGCTTTAATTTGGTATATTGAATGTGTGATTTAATGAAAGTTTGATTTTATAGACATTTCTTTGAATTTGACGCTCTGCATTTTCACTGGATGTTGGCCAGGTGGGACGCTACCGTCCCACATATCCCAGTGAGGTTAAACAATGGACACCAGAATATCCTTGTGCATGGAGGAGTATTGAAGCCATTAATGTAATACCTTATGATCTAAAATAGATTCACTACTTCAGGTCCAAGGCGTTGAAGATAAAAAATGACAATCCAATGATTTTCAATTCCATTCGTATTTGGGAAAATGTACATAAATTCGAAAGGTGGAAAGAACCAATATCGCCAGGCATCCCTATTTGGAATAACCCAACCTTAATTAAGTTCTGGTTTCAAAGTGGCATCATGAATTTTGAACATGTATACTATGATGGCTCTCTACTGTCATTCAATCAACTAAAATAAAGATTTTGATTATCTAAGGCCGAAGTACTTTCAACTTATTAAATCGTTTCAACAAAATCTGGATGAACCTAAGGCATCTAGCAAAGAAAAATAATGAAAGAAGCTGCTACGCCAAAGAAGTTGATTGCCAAGTTACTGTATATCAAGGGTTGATTGAAACTCTACCTGCTGGTTCAGAACCTAAGGAAAAAAGAAAATCATTGGTCACCGATATGTACAAATGTTCATACATGCTCCTACAACCTAAGACATAAACTACTACAATTTAAGATCATTTTGGGATAATGTCTGTGCCCTCTTTTCACTGTGTCCTGGAAATAATATTCATCCATCTAGAAAGCCTCATATCCACCCTGAATAACAAACCGGAGGACTGTACTATCACCTCTGCTTGGCAATTAGCAATTATTGTTGGTTCTTGAGTCTCCCCTGGTTTCTCAGCGGTAGCTGTAAGCGGCGATTGTGTCAGTGTCTGTTTTGTCGCAAAACTAGGACCATCGACAAAAACAGTTCTGCCGAGTTGTTCTACTAAGTTATTCAAGGAAGGAAAGAGAGGAAATCTTCACACTACTCTCTCACTTTATTATCTTACCTAGTTATTTACAGATGATCTTATTTTGCTCTTTTGTAGCTTTAACTATGTGTGTTTTTTTATACCTGTTCGCACCTCTCCCTGTAGGCTTTACAGACGCTAGTGTACCCTGCGCACACAACCCATGTGGAATTCTGCGTCTCTGGCAGTGTTTAGAACTGCAGATTGGCAGTCAAGAATTCCAAGTTCATCTCAGCCTATGCTTCTCTTCAGTCCCTTGACTTTTTGGCCCTGATGAAGACACAGATCTTCCCAGAGAATACTGCTACTCCAGCTGCTCTTTCTTCATCTGACTATGTTTTCTCTCATAGTCCGAGAGCATCTGGTCATCACAGTGGTGGCACAGGTCTAATCATTTCTCCTAAGTGGGGATTTTTTATTTTCTCCTCATTTGAATTCCATGCTGTCACAGTCACTTGTCCACTCAAGCTTAATATTATGGTCATCTATCTCCCACCAGGTGCCCTTGGAGAGTTCCTCAATGAGCTTGACACCTTGATTGTGTCATTTACTGATGACGGCTCACCGGTCTTCGTACTTTGAACCTTCAACCTCCCGTTGTCTGGCTTCGGTTTATTTCTTTCCAACTCTCTCTCCCCTCCTTGCCTCTTTTGACCTCACCCTTTCCCAGTCCCCTCCAACTCACAAGGCAGGCAATACGCTTGACCTCACCCTTTCCCAGTCCCCTCCAACTCAGAAGGCAGGCAACACGCTTGACCTCATCCTTTCCCAGTCCCCTCCAACTCACAAAGCAGGCAATATGCTTGACCTCACCCTTTCCCAGTCCCCTCCAACTCACAAGGCAGGCAATCCCAGTCCCCTCCAACTCACAAGGCAGGCAATACGCTTGACCTCACCCTTTCCCAGTCCCCTCCAACTCACAAGGCAGGCAATACGCTTGACCTGACCCTTTCCCGGTCCCCTCCAACTCACAAGGCAGGCAATACGCTTGACCTGACCCTTTCCCGGTCCCCTCCAACTCACAAGGCAGGCAATACGCTTGACCTCACCCTTTCCCAGTCCCCTCCAACTCACAAGGCAGGCAATACACTCGACCTCACCCTTTCCCAGTCCCCTCCAACTCACAAGGCAGGCAATACGCTTGACCTCATTGTTACTAGAGATTGCTCACCTAATCTCACTTCAACCTCCCTCCATGTCTTTGATCACTACTTTGTTTCCTATTCTGTCTCCCTTTCCTCCAACCCTAACCACTCAGCCCCTACCCAGATGGTCATGCACTGTCGAAAATCTTCACTCTCTCTCTCCCACTACTCTCTCCTCTTCTATCCTATCATATCTCCCTTCTGGTAAATCCTTCTCCCTCCAGTCTCCTGATTCTTTCTCTTCGACCCTACTCTCCTCCCTTTCCGCATCCTATGACTCGCACTGTTCTCTTTCCTCCTGGCCGGCTCGGCCCTCCCATTCTGCTCCGTGGCTGAGTGACTCAAGGCGAGTTTACAGAACAGCTGCGGGCAGCTGAGCGAAAATGGAGGAAAACTAAACTTCCGGAGGACCTATCATCCTTTTACTCCCTCCTCTCTACCTTCCCTTCCCCTGTATCTCCACTGCTAAAGCAACTTTCTACCACTCCAAATTTCAAGCTTCTGCCTAACTCTAGGAAATTATTTTCCACCTTATCCTTATTTTCCACCTCCCTCCTTAATCCTCCACCCCTCCCCCTCCCTCCTCCCTCTCCGCGGACGACTTTGTCCACCACTTTGAAAATAAGGTTGAAGACTTCCGCTACTCATTCACTCATCCTATTGAGTCAACTGGTCTCACTCACACAGAACTAGCTTATGCCTTGACCTCTTTCTCCCCTCTCTCTCCAGATGACATCCCGTGGCTAGTTTTAAACTCATTTTGTTTTAAAAATGTTTATTCAACTAAGCAAGCCAGTAAAGAACAAATTCTTATTTACAATGGCAGCCTACTAGAGAACAGTGGGTTAAATGCCCTGTTCAGGGGCAGAACAACATATTTTGACCTTGTCAGAAGGGGATTTGATCCAGCATCCTTTTGGTTACTGGCCCAATGCTCTAACCACTAGGCTACCTGCTGCCCCAGACCCCTAGTGAGGGCTGGCCGCCCGACAACCTGCCATCTCGAACCCATCCCCTCCTCCCTTCTCCAGACTATCTCTGGAGACTTTCTCTCATTCCTCTTTTCTTTCCAAAACACTTGAGTGTGCTTTCTCTGATCAACTTCCTCGTTATCTCTCTCAGAATGATCTTGTTGACCCAAACCAGTCAGGCTTCAAGATGGGTCAGTCAACTGAGACTGCTCTTCTCTGTGTCATGGAGGCTCTCCACACTGCCAATTCTGACTCTCTCTCCTCTGTTCTCATCCTCCTTGAGCTATTCTCTGCCTTCGACACATCATTAGATCCTCCTCTCCACCCTCTCAGGGCTGGGCGTCTCAGGTTATACACACTCTTGGATTGCATCCTACCTGGCAGGCCGCTCCTACCAGGTGACATTGAGAGGATCTGACTCTGTACCACGTACTCTCCCTACTGGTGTCCCCCAGGGCTCGGTTCTAGGCCCTCTCCTTTTCTCTCTATACACCAAGTCAGTCAGCTCCGTCATATCCTGGTATCATGGTATCTCCTATCATTGCTATGTGGATGACACTCAACTACTTTTCTCATTCTCCCCTTCTTACACCCAGGTGATGACATGCATCTCTGCGTGTCTGGAAAATTTCTCACACCACATCAAGCTCAACCTTGACATGATGGAACTGCTCTTCCTGCCAGGGAAGGCCTGCCCTCTCAAAGACCTCTCCATCACGGTTGACAACTCCACAGTGTCACCCTCCCGGAGTGCAAAGAACCTTGGCGTGACCATGAACAACACCCTGTCATTCTCTGCAAACATAAAAGCAAGAGAGATGGTGCCGGAGAGGGTGGCTACTGTTTGATTGGCTCTTAACCATCCGTGCTATTTTGTTCGTTTTTTTGCGTTATTTGTAACTTATTTTGTACATAATGGTTGCTGCTACCGTCTCTTATGACCGAAAAGAGCTTCTGGACATCAGAACAGCGATTACTCACCTCGAATTGGAAGAAGATTTTTTCTTTAATGAGTCGGACGGGAAGGATGTCCTCCAAGTACCCGAACAGGCCCTCATACCCGTCATTCGCTGGAGAAAGAAACTGAGGTTTTGCAGAAAGAGATTGGCGTGCCTTGTGAGGATCTGCCTTGTGGCTAATCTGCCTTTGCCATCCGTACTGTTAGCCAACGTTCAATCGCTGGAAAATAAATGGGATAAACTGAAAGCATGTTTATCCTACCAACGGGACATTAAAAACTGTAATATCTTATGTTTCACAGAGTCATGGCTGAACGACAACATTAATAACATACAGCTGGTGGATTATACACTATCGGCAGGATAGAATAGTAGCTTCTGGTAAGACACGGGGTGGCGGGCCTATGTATATTTGTAAACAACAGCTAGTGCACAATATCTAAGGAAGTGTCAAGGTTTTGCTCGTCTGAGGTAGAGAATCTCATGATAAGCTGAAGACCACACAATCTACCTAGAGAGTTTTCATCTGTATTTTTCATAGATGTCTACATACCACCACAGAACGATCCTGAAACTAAAACCTCACTCAATGAGCTGCATACCGCCATAAGAAAACAGGAAAATGTTAATTCAGAGGCGGCGCTCCTAGTGGCCAGGGACTTTAATGCAGGGAAACTTAAATCAGTTTCACCTAATTTCTATCAGCATGACAAATAGGCAATCAGAGGGAAAACACTTTAGACCACCTTTACTCCACACACAGAGACATGTACAAAGCTCTCCCTCACCCTCCATTTGGCAAATCTGACCATAATTATATCCTCCTGATTCCTGCTAACAAGCAAAAATTAAAGCAGGAAGCACCAGTGACTCGGTCCATAAAAAAGTGGTCATATGAAGCAGATGCTAAACTACAGAACTGTTTTGCTAGCACAGACTCGAATATGTCCCGAGATTCTTCCGATGCCATTGAGGAGTACACCACATCAGTCACTGGCTTCATCAATAAGTGCATCAATGATGTCGTCCCCACAGTGACTGTATGTACACACCTCAACCAGAAGTCATGGTGTAACGACCGTTGGTGGAAGAAGGTGAGGACCAAGATGCAGCGTGGGTAAGTGTTCATAATTATTTTAATAAACTGAACACTAAATACAACAAGGAACGAAAGAAACAACCGAAACAGCTCCGTCAGGTGCAAAGCACACTAAACAGAAAATAACTACCCACAACCCATAGTGGGAAAACAGGCTGCCTAAGTATGGTTCTCAATCAGAGACAACAATTGACAGTTGCCTCTGATTGGGAACCATACCAGGCCAAAACCAGAAATACAAAACATAGAACAAAAACATAGAATGCCCACCCCAACTCATGCCCTGACCAAACTAAAAGAGATACATAAAAAAGGAACTAAGGTCAGGACGTAACACATGGATTACAGGCAACATTTGCACTGAGCTAATGGGTACAGCTGCCATTTTCAAGGAGCGGGACTCTAATCCGGAAGCTTATAAGAAATCCCCTCCGACAAATCATCAAACAGGCAGGGCTTGCAAACTATTTCAGACTAATAAGGACATGCCCTTCAGTCCCCAGCCTGATGAGTCCTGTGCTTGCTCCCAGAACCAAGTCTCCCTCCAGTCCGGAGCTGCGAGAGCCGCCCTCCTGTCTGGAGCTGCCAGAGCCGGCCTCCTGTCCGGAGCTGCCAGAGCCGGCCTCCTGTCCGGAGCTGCCAGAGCCGCCCTCCTGTCCGGAGGCGCCAGAGCCGCCCTTCACTCCGGAGCCGCCAGAGTCACCCTTCACTCCGGAGCCGCCAGAATCGTAGCCCCTCAGTCCAGAGGCGTCCCTCAGTCCAGAGGTGCCCTTCAGTCCAGTGGTGCCCTCAGTCCGGGGCCCGCTGCAAGGGTGGAGGCTGAGGTGGAGCGGGGTCCACGTCCGCACCCGAGCCGCCACCGTAAAGAAGGCCGACCCGGACCCTCCCCTTTAGAGTCAGGTTTTGCAGCCGGAGTCCGCACCTTTGGCGGGGGGTACTGTCACGCCCTGGCCATAGAGAGGCTTTTTATTCTCTATTTTGGTTAGGCCAGGGTGTGACTAGGGTGGGCATTCTATGTTATTTTTTCTATGTTTTTGTAATTCTTTGTTTTTGGCTGGGTATGGTTCTCAATCAGGGACAGCTGTCTGTCGTTGTCTCTGATTGAAAACCATACTTAGGTAGCTCTTGCCCACATGGGTTTTGTGGGTAGTTGCTTTCTGTTTTGTGTTTTGCACCTGACGGAGCTGTTTCAGTTGTTCTTTTTGTTACTTCGTATTTAGTGTTAAGTTCTATTTAATAAATGACGAACACGTACGACGCTGCGCTTTGGTCCTCACCTTCTTCCACCAACAGCCATTACAGATGCATCATGAGACCCAAACCGTTGCTGGCAGCAGCACAGCTGCATTGTGAATTCACATGGAATTTTATGGCTGAAAAAATGTCCATTTGTCACACCCCTTCTGTGTATGTCTGTTAATGTATCTCTTCCTCCTGCTATTTATCTTCATCCAGATGAGTGGGTGGCTGCTGTAACTCAAAGGAATGATGGGCGATAAGAGGGGTCAAGAGTCAACTCGTAAAACACTCTCCCTGTCTGTTGGCCAACATTCTGCCCTGGTCCAGCAGGCTGATCACTACAAATACACTTCAATTTCAGACATTTGAAAAGGTTCCCAGAACGCAATTTTAAAAAAAGAACAACAGTTGCCCCCAAGCTCATGATGCTCAGAGCCGGAGCGTGCTGCTTAGACCACTGTGTCACCGCAATTCATAGACCTTGAGCAAGCCGTGAATATTTGATGATATTTGATTAAAACAGCACGTTGTTTTTTAATTATTCCCAGAACATTAGCACTTTTAATTTGAAATGTTTTAAATGTATTTATCCTTCATTTAACTAGGCAAGTCAGTTAAAGAACACATTCTTATTTACAATGACGGCCTACCCCCGTGAAACCTGGATGACGCTGGGCCAATTGTGCGCCGCCTTATGGGACTCCCAATCACGTCCGGATGTGATTGGGAGCCCTAACCTTAACCACTCTGAGTTCATGTCTAAACTGTTAACCTTTGAGTTGTTTCTGTTTTAACCCTGTAACCAAGCAGAATTAACCTTGTAACCACGCAGAATTAACCCTGTAACCACACATAACTAACCCTGTTACCACGCAGAATTAACCCTGTAACCACACATAATTAACCCTGTAACCACACAGAATTAACCCAGTAACCACGCAGAATTAACCCTGTAACCACGCAAAATGAAAGCTAAAAAATAGAACTTCATCCAAAATACATCCAGAATAAATTTCACGCATGCACTCACACACACACACACACACACACACACACACACACACACACACACACACACACACACACACACACACACACACACACACACACACACACACACACACACACACACACACACACACACACACACTATATTGTTACAACCACTAAGAAAAAAGGAGTTTGGTGTAGGTCTTAGCTGAGCCTGGACAGGGCTAGGGCTCTGTGCTGGGTTGATGTCCCAGAGAAGATTAATGAAGTGTGGGAATTGGAGTCTGCAGCACTCCCACTCTGGAGCCCTGTCTTCAGTGCTCTCTGGAAGTCACCTCTACCTCAGTCCTCATTTGTCCAATTCATATTTGCTCTTTGTCAAACCCAATGTAAGAGTGAACGGGGGAGAGGGGAGGGGGTGTTTTTTATATAACAGTGTAATGCTTTGATATCCACACCCCCACACACACACACACGGTTGTCAGAAAATGATTTTGATTGCACACTGGCAGTGTCACGACTTCCGCCGAAGTCAGTCCCTCTTCTTGTTCGGGCGGCGTTCAGCGGTCGATATCACTGGCCTTCTAGCCATCGCAGATCCACTTTTCATTTTCCATTTGTTTTGTCTTTGTCTTACACAGCTGGTTTCAATCCCCCAATTACCTGTTCATTATTTAACCCTCTGTTCCCCCATGTTTGTTTGTGAGTAATTGTTTATTGTATTGCGGTCCGTATTTGTGGCCTTGTATTTATACGAGTAAATTGCTTTCATTACTCATATCTGCCTTCCTGTGCCTGACTCATCTCACCAGCTACACACAGATGCTTTACAGGCTGGTTAGGTTCAGGTACCAAGTCAGGCTGTAGGAGGCACTGGACAGCGAGGCACTAAGTCATTAAAGCTGCTCTTTGGGGACATGGACAATTAACCAACATTTCAGCCTGTAGGCTAATCCCACAACTCTGGCTACAACCCACATGGTACCATATTCCCTATATAGTGCACTACTTTTAACCTGGGCCTATTGGGCCTAGTGGACTATATTGGGAAAAGGTGCCATTTGAGATGCAGACATAGAGTTTGAACATCGATATTGCTTAGAGTTTAGGATATTCTTCAAGAACTTGGCCTTTTACACTCCCCACTGGATAGCAATGGAGACTGTGGAGGATGGAATGAGAGGGGGGTGTGATGAACGGAGGAACATAGGCTTGTCTTAAATGGCACCCTACTTCATACAGGGTCTCTGGTCAAAAGTAGTGCATTATATAGGGAATAGGGGGCCATTTGAGATGCAGACATAGAGTTTGAACATCGATGTCCCCTAGGAACACAGGGCAATAACTGCAAACTGAAACTATTTTCATTCGGCTAGAGGGGTTACACACACATAGACATATATCTAATATAATGTGTGAGAACAGAAAGAAATTTAAATACTTAGAAAGCAAACACATGTAAAAGTACAGGAGGAGGGCTAAAAGAGGGATAGAGGGAGGGTAGAGAATGGTAAGGGGGTGGAGGGTGGTGAAGGGGTGGGTGGAGGGTGGAAAATGTTGAGGGAATGGGTGGATAATGGTGGAGAAGGGTGAAGGGGTGGCTAAAGGGTGGAGAATAGTGAAAGGATGGGTGGAGAAAGGTGAAGGGGTGGCTAAAAGGGTGGAGAATAGTGAAAGGATGGGTGGAGAAAGGTGAAGGGGTGGCTAAAGGGTGGAGAATAGTGAAAGGATGGGTGGAGAAAGGTGAAGGGGTGGGTAAAGGGTGGAGAATAGTGAAAGGATGGGTGGAGAAAGGTGAAGGGGTGGGTAAAGGGTGGAGAATAGTGAAAGGATGGGTGGAGAAAGGTGAAGGGGTGGCTAAAAGGGTGGAGAATAGTGAAAGGATGGGTGGAGAAAGGTGAAGGGGTGGCTAAAGGGTGGAGAATAGTGAAAGGATGGGTGGAGAAAGGTGAAGGGGTGGGTAAAGGGTGGAGAATAGTGAAAGGATGGGTGGAGAAGGGTGAAGGGGTGGGTAAAGGGAGCAGACAGAAGGGTGGTGGACAGAAGCGTGTTACAGGATTTTAAGGAGAGTGGAAACTGGAAAGTTGTGGATGATAAAGATGAGTAAAAGAAGGTGCAGAGAAGAGTAGAAATAGGGGTGGAGAAGAGTAAAAGGAGGGGTGGGAAGAGTAAAAGGAGGGGTGGGAAGAGTAAAAGGAGGGGTGGAGAAGAGTAAAAGGAGGGGTGGAGAAGAGTAAAAGGAGGGGTGGGAAGAGTAAAAGGAGGGGCGGAGAAGAGTAAAAGGAGGGGTGGGAAGAGTAAAAGGAGGGGTGGGAAGAGTAAAAGGAGGGGTGGAGAAGAGTAAAAGGAGGGGTGGGAAGAGTAAAAGGAGGGGTGGAGAAGAGGAAAAGGAGGGGTGGAGAAGAGGAAAAGGAGGGGTGGAGAAGAGTAAAAGGAGGGGTGGAGAAGAGGAAAAGGAGGGGTGGAGAAGAGGAAAAGGAGGGGTGGAGAAGAGTAAAAGGAGGGGTGGAGAAGAGGAAAAGGAGGGGTGGAGAAGAGGAAAAGGAGGGGTGGAGAAGAGTAAAAGGAGGGGTGGAGAAGAGCAAAAGGAGGGGTGGAGAAGAGTAAAAGGAGGGGTGGAGAAGAGTAAAAGGAGGGGTGGAGAAGAGGAAAAGGAGGGGTGGAGAAAGGAAAAGGAGGGGTGGAGAAGGGAGTGAAAGTCTTATAATTTGAATAGGGTGGAGGGAGTGAGTAAGCGGAGAGGGAGAGGGGAGAGAAGGGCTAAGAGGAAGACAGTCAGAAATGTTGAAACCCTACAATTGATGGTGTTTGATTTCCACAAGTAATTACCATTCCTCTGGCTCACTCCGTTCCCAATCTGGACCTATCTTATATCCACAGCAAATACCACGAATGACTTGCTGGCCACGCACGCTGCTTCTGACGCTCCAAACTTCTCCAAACTGCCCTGGGATTGGACTTCGGTTCCAGGAGAGAATGTGTAGTGAGAGAGAGTGACACATGCAAACTCATACAGTATAGGGCATAGGCAAACATATTGTACACACACACACACTCTCTCTCTCTCTCTCTAGATCATAAGCCATTGTACTCACCATGCTGAGCAGTATGGAAATACATTTGCTACAGTCATTTGAAATATGACTTCATCACTTCTCTCCTCCAAAAATAACTCAAAATTAAGCATATAGGAATAACTATTTCTTTGTGCAAACATGCAAAAAGACACAGACAGACAGACACAGAAAGACAGACAGACAGACAGACAGACAGACAGACAGAGACAGACAGACAGACAGACAGACAGACAGACAGACAGACAGACAGACAGACAGACAGACAGACAGACAGACAGACAGACAGACAGACACAGACAGACACACTGACACACTGAACTGAACATACACACACATGCTGTAGACCAATGATCCTTTGACTCTGTAGCAGCTAAAGGTCCCATGGTCCAGCCGCTATTCCTTCTCCCCCTGCATCAATCATAGACCTGTTACTCAGCAGGGAGGAACATAGGCTTGTCTTAAATGGCACCCTACTCCTTACAGGGTCTCTGGTCAAAAGTAGTGTACTCTATAGGGAATATGGGGCCATTTGAGATGCAGACATAGAGGTTAGAACATAGATGTCCCCTAGGAACACAGGGTAATAACTGCAAACTGAAACTATTTTCATTCGGCTAGAGGGGTTACACACACATAGACATATATCTAATGTAATGTGTGAGAACAGAAAGAAATGGAAATACTTAGAAAGCAAACACATGTAAAAGTACAGGAGGAGGAGGAGAGAGGGAGGGGGAGGAGGAAAGGGTGGAAAGTATGGAAAGTATGAAGAAGGTAAAGCTAGAGGAGGGCACAAACGCACACACGAACATTGGCGAAACCAGGAAGGGTAAAAATGCAACTAGCTCTCACAGTCTCACGTCAGAATTAGACGTTCATCCATGTTTCTCAAACGGCACATTTTCAAAGTTCTTGCAAAGGTCAAATTTTGAAGTTTTAAAGTTAAGTTTAGGCATTACAGTTTTTTACAATCACTTTGGCACTAATTTCAGAACCTTGATGTAATTTTTCAAAACTCTAGACACAAAACTAACAACCAATGATCAAAATGAAAATGTTTAAAAACTCTAACACTTTTTCCAATTGCTTGGATACAATACACATAAAGCTAAGATCATTTGTTCATTGAACTAAAATCACCTGTTCAAAATGACACAACTTAATATCAAAGTATTACCATTTCAAAATGCAATTCACACATTACATCTGAGATGACTGTTAGGACCCTTTGGACCCTAACAATACACATATGATTCAAGTGCTCAAAGCTTCATGATAAGTTGATTCTTTGAATCTGCTGTGTAGTGCTAGGGCAAAAACCAAAATGTGCACCCCTTGGGGTCACAAGGACCGAGTTTGGGAAACCCTGGCTCAAGTTTTGGGATAGGCTTAAAACAAATGTCTCAAAAGAAAATGTATATTGCTCGATTTGAACATCCATCCTTTGTAATCAGATATTTATGCCCATCCTCCATCCCTGTCCACAACACCCTAGAAAAATCTAAACCTACTTGAAGGTAAGAGTGCTCACTGTTGCTCCTAGTGGTCGAATTCCACGTCATCTCCCGACGTCCTCAGACACGGATGGATCACGGATGGATCATGGATGGATCACGGATGGATCACGGATGGACCACGGATGGATCCCGGATGGACCACGGATGACCTAGCTTAAAAATGAACTGTTGAATGAATGACTATAGTATTGGGACCCTTGCAGATATTGATGACCAGTTCTGACTAGAATGTCTATACAGAATACCCTCAAGTCTACTGTTCTATTTCCTCTGTTCCTATGGGTTGTAATGAGACGTATTGTAAGTTATATGATGTCTGGTTCCAGTGCAGTGTTCTATAACTCCAGTATTGGGTTGGGCAGGCTTTTGTTCTACCCCAACAGTGTCTTGCACATTTTTACTAAACTTATTGAGTTAAAACAAAAACTTCCACACCCCCATGGTGCATGTATATTATTAATTTGTTATCTAAAATGCATCCTTTGTTTCTCCCTTCCTTGAAGTAGTGATTACTTCTCTGAAGGAAGGAAAGAAGGAAGGAAGAAAGAAAGGATTTCAACAGGGCCAGTAACTGCATTCATTTCTCAGAAGCTAATGGATGAGATGTGTAGATGAAAGACATGGGAGGTTGTCTGATGTTGGAATGTGTTTGGGCGGATAATCCACATATTGTACTTCTCTACTGAACATTGGATATTTGGAAAAGTGAAGTCTGTGTATTTGATTAGGTCAAGAAAAGCAATTTATGTCAAAGAGAGAGAGAAAAAACAAAGGAGAGAAAACAAACACCATGAATTTGATCAGGCTGGTCACGAGAAATAGACAGTGATTTCGGAAGTTTGAAAAAGTCCTGAGAACGTCAATAGATGCCTTCCTAAGTGCTCACAAAATGTTTACAAAGTATTGGCCAGCACTGGGTGCGAACTCATGTGGCTTGGAGCCAAAGCACACTGCTTAGCCCACTGTGGTACAGCAGTTCACGATGCTTTAGCAAGCTATGAGAATACAAAAAATACTGATGATATCTAGCGCATCATTATTAAGTATTTTGTTTGAAGCCTTCCCCAAACCATACGAAATGAATGTTTAAACTTTGAGTTGTTCCTGTTTAACCACGCAGAATTAACCCTGTAACCACACAGATTTTTTTTTTATTTTTTTTTTTTTTTTTTTTTACCTTTATTTAACCAGGCAAGTCAGTTAAGAACACATTCTTATTTTCAATGACAGCCTGGGAAGAGTGGGTTAACTGCCTGTTCAGGGGCAGAATGACAGATTTGTACCTTGTCAGCTCGGGGGTTTTGAACTCGCAACCTTCCGGTCACTAGTCCAACGCTCTAACCACTAGCCTACGCTGCCGCCCAGTAACCACGCAGAATTAACCCTGTAACCACGCAGAATTAACCCTGTAACCACACAGAATTAACCCTGTAACCACACATAATTAACCCTGTAACCACACATAATTAACCCTGTAACCACACATAATTAACCCTGTAACCATGCAGAATTAACCCTGTAACCATGCAGAATTAACCCTGTAACCATGCAGAATTAACCCTGTAACCACACATAATTAACCCTGTAACCACACATAATTAACCCTGTAACCACACATAATTAACCCTGTAACCATGCAGAATTAACCCTGTAACCATGCAGAATTAACCCTGTAACCATGCAGAATTAACCCTGTAACCATGCAGAATTAACCCTGTAACCATGCAGAATTAACCCTGTAACCATGCAGAATTAACCCTGTAACCACACATAATTAACCCTGTAACCATGCAGAATTAACCCTGTAACCATGCAGAATTAACCCTGTAACCATGCAGAATTAACCCTGTAACCATGCAGAATTAACCCTGTAACCATGCAGAATTAACCCTGTAACCATGCAGAATTAACCCTGTAACAACGCAGAATTACTGCGTCAAAAATAGACGTTCATCCATAATACGTCAAATTTCGAAGGGAAACTATGAGATCTTGTGCATTTGGTTGCCGTGTTCTTCAATGTGAAACACATTTTTTTTCTCTGTCGTTCAAGGACAAGCTTGCATTCTTTCCCCCTTCTTTCCCTTTTTCTAGCTCTCTCTCCTTCTCTCGCTGTCTTTCTGTCTTTCTCTGTCTCCCTCTTGTTTAACTTCTAGCTTAAACTCTACATAATGTTCAGGTCAGGTGGTTTTCCCTGCCCTTTCTCAGGGGACAATACATAAATATTTAGTGGGTCCCCATTCCGAACATGTGTCTTATCATACCCTTTTATTGTAAACGCTCACAGGTGTCGAGGTGGCCAAGTTCACAGCTTAGGAAATGTTATTCCTCGGTGAGCTTGATGGATACTACTGGAAGCAGCTGGGAACACTGCCACAGACCAGGAATCAGCCTGGATTTGTGATTATCTGATGATGGGTGAGAAAGGAATGGATAAAGTCTCCTGTAACACACACACACACACACACACACACACACACACACACACACACACACACACACACACTAGCTATTGATGGGTGTGAAGGGGCTGTGGAAACGCTGCTCTGGTCCAGTCTTTGATCTGAGAGGATAAGAGGGGACAGGAACTGTAATGCTCTGCATGGATTTTTACTCTCTAAGGAGAGAAAGGTCGCCATGGAGAATAACCATTCAGGTCACACCAGATACAATGCAGTATTCAATGTTCGTCCAGGTCCCCAGGACGTCGGAATATGCCATTAATACCGGCCACTAGAGGCAACTATGAGTGCTTTTACCATCAAGTAGGCCAGAGGTTCCCATGTGGGGTCGCCTGATATGAAAATGGGTTGGCGGGAAAAATATTTAAATCCTGAAAAAAGATATATATTATAATATCGTCTTTGCATCTCAAAATCATTGTAATGTGGTTAACCTTAAACATTTTCATGAGCATTATTCGAATGTAAATGTTAAAATTCAGCGAAGGGGTGCCCTTAGACCAAGGGAAAAGGCCGCACTTGACCATTAAACGCTGAGCTGCCCTCCAGGTAGATCATCAAGTACAATAACCACCCGAGCTACTACCTGTTCACCCCCCTTCCATCCAGAAGGCGAGGTCAGTATAGGTGCATAAAAGCTGGAACAGAGAGATTGAAAAAGAGCTCCTATCTCATCGCCATCAGACTGTTTAACAGCCACCACTAGCACAGAGAGGTGGCTGTCTACCTACAGACTTGATATCATTGGCCACTTTAATAAATCGAATACTAGTCACTTTAATAATGCCACTTCAAGAATGTTAACATATCTCGTATTACTCATCTCATATGCATATACTGTATCCTACACTATCTGTTACTTACTATCTATTGCATCTTAGCCGCTCTGTCACTGCTCATCCTTATATTTTATTCTCATATATTCTTATCCCATTCCTTACTAGATTGTGTATATTAGGTTTTGTTGTGGAATTGTTAGATATTAGGTTTTGTTGTGGAGTTGTTAGATATTACCTGTTAGATACTGCTGCACTGTCAGATCTAGAAGCATAAGCATTTCGTTACACTCGCAATAACATCTGCTTAACCTGTGTATGTGACCAATACAATCTGATTTGATTTGTTTCTACCGAAAATGGGGAACGATTTCAAGGAGTCTAAAGACTTTTCTTTCTCTTCCAGGTACTTCCTCACCTCATCCTCTGCAGTGCCACTGGCCCTTGGTGTTGCACCTCCGAACACCAAAGAATTGTCTTCTGACTCATCACATTCGTTCGGTGCTCCCTCATCAACCTCTTCGTAGTGTGTGTTCTCCGTAGAAGATGCTTCTTGAACTAATGTTGAGCCAACACAGTCGAAACTTTGGCATGGTAGCAGTTGCCATTTTTGCTTCATGGGTGCTTAGCATAGGTCCAAACTGGCGGTCTATAGCCTCAATGACCACGGTGATGATTTGTGCAGAGAATGATGCAAGAGGTATTTTCTCTGAGAGCTTAGACTTCAAGTTTATTATTGTTGGGATAAGAAAACCAAGAAAACACTTTTTCTTTCCCTGAAGAAGATCAATAGAGAATGTGAGTGGCTGTAAGACTGTTCTGTACTCCTTGAGGAAAGCAATCTCACGAGAATGTCGTTTGCTGCTCACACCAAGGTCTTCACAGATTTTCCCCAGCTGGTCATCTTTGACGGCTATGAGTTTAGAGATGGCACGGTACTCTGAACTCCATCTTGTCACACATGGCACAGATATTTTCAGGCTTGCAATATCCTCTATTGCCTCTGAAGCCAATGTGGACCTGTGTGTTTTGTTTCAAATTCTGGAACATTTTGGCATTGCACTTCTATACAATTCATGTGATGTACCTAGGGATGCAGCTTTGTCCACTGTGGCCCTCTCTTTGTCCTGAATTTTATGGTCTGCATCTATTTCACTTAACTTGGCAGCAATCACATCATAGGTATGACGTCCTCTCAGTCTTGCACAGGCCAAAGCAGCTGACGTCCTCTCCAAGGTGCCTCCCTCAATCCAGTGGCATATCATGCTGAAGAAGCTTCTGTTATAGCAGACCAGATGTCTGCTGTTGGGCAGGCTGACTTTACGCTCTGGAGTTTGGTGGAGATAGCTTCTTTCATGAACTCAAATTTCCTTTTAATTCTTTGCATCAAAGTCTTCATACTCATGACCTTTCTCACACCACTGATTCCTTCTACTAGCTTGCGGAATGAAGGCACCTCTACTAGTGAAAAGGGTTGCACATCCTCTATGATGAAGTCAAATACCAGGTGATTAACCTGGCTTTGTGAGGTGTGTGTGGTCCTCCTGGTTGTAGTTTTGATTGTTTAGTGGTGTACAAGATGTCCCTTTTTGGCCATCTGAAGATAGGCTGTGCATCTCTGCACTCCTCCATGTCATCTAGCTGCCTTTTCCTGCTCAGGGTTACGAAACGTAATTACTTAACTATGCCACTACAGTATAAGTAAAATAACAGTAGGGTGAGCACCTTGTAAGGCAATTTTGTTGCCTTACAACCTGGAATTAAAATGGATATTTTGGGGGTTTGTATCAATTGATTTACACAACACTCTAACCACTTTGAAGGTAGCCTAGTGGTTAGAGTGTTGGGCCAGTAACCAAAAGATTGCTAGATCAAATTCCTGAGCAGACAAAGAAAATATATATCATTCTGCCCCTAAACAAGGCAGTTAACCCACTTTTTCTAGGCTGTCATTGTAAGTAAGTAACTGACTTGCCTAGTTATAAAAAAAGAAATATATTTTTTCATGTGAAACAAACAGAACTGTAAACTTGAGTGGCATAACTATTCACCCCCACAAAGTCAATACTTTGTAGAGCCACTTTTTGCAGCAATTAAGGCTGCAAGTCTCTTGGGGTATGTCTCTATAAGCTTGGCACATGTAGCCATTGGGATTTTTGCCCATTCTTCAAGGCAAAACTGCTCCAGCTCCTTCATGTTGGATGGGTTCTGCTGGTGTACAGCAATCTTAAAGTGATACCACATATTTTCAATTGGATTGAGGTTTGGGCTTTGACTAGGCCATTCCAAGACATTTAAAAGTTTCCCCTTAAACTACTCAGGTGTTGTTTTAGCAGTATGCTTAGGGTCATTGTCCTGCTGGAAGGTGAACCTCCATCCCAGTCTCAAATCTATGGAAGACTGGAACAGGTTTCCCTCAAGAATTTCCCAGTATTTAGTGCCATCCATCATTCCTTCAATTCTGACCAGTTTCCCAGTCCCTGCCGATGAAAAACATCCCCACAGCATGATGCTGCCACCACCATGCTTCACTGTGGGGATGGTGTTCTCGAGGTGATGAGAAGTGTTAGGTTTGCACCAGACATAGCATTTTCCTTGATGGCCCAAAAGCTCTCATCACCCCAAGTACCTTCTTCCATATGTTTGGAGAGTCTCTCACATGCCTTTTGGCGAACTCCAAACGTGTTTGCCTATTTTTTTCTTGAAGCAATGTCTTTTTTCTGTCCACTCTTCTGCAAAGCCCAGCTGTGTGGAGTGTACGGCTTAAAGTGGTCCTATGGACAGATACTTACAGAACAGGTGTATATATACTGAGATCATGTGACAGATCATGTGACACATACAATAGATTGCACACAGGTGGACTTTATTTAACTAATTATGTGACTTCTGAAGGTAATTGGTTGCACCAGATCATATTTATGGGCTTCATAGCAAAGGGGGTGAATACATATGCACGCATGACTTTTCCGTTTTTAATTGTTTTACATTTTTGGAAACAAGTTATTTTTTCATTTCACTTCACCAATTTGGACTATTTTGTGCATGTCCGTTACATGAAATCCAAATAAAAATCTATTTAAATTACAGGTTGTAATGCAACAAAATAGGAAAGACGCCAAGGGGGATGAATACTTTTGCAAGGCACTGTAGATGAGAGGGATTGAGGGTAGCTGAATGCTGGAACTAAAAACAAACAAAAGATGTACTGTCAGTGAAATGTATATAGTATGTATAAGCTGGAAGTCGAAGCCTAAATATTGTTGTCCACTAGTTTACTCCAATTAGGGGAGGGGTGGTAGGGTTAGGGAAAAATAATAAAGTATTAAAAAATATATATACTTAAAAGAATATATATTTACAAAAAAATATGTATCAGCGATTGGAAATTATGCAGACAATTATATTGATAGAAGCCACAATCTATTTGCAATATATCAAAGCTGATCTACCCTCTAAAAAATACAAAAACTACAAATTGGCTTATAATCTAATTATATGTACTCATTGATACTTGAAGAATATAACTGTCACACTCTGACCATTATTCACGTTGTTTGTTTCTATGTTTTGTTTGGTCAGGGTGTGAAATGAGCGGGCATTCTGTTGCATGTCTAGTTAGTCTGTTTCTATGTGTTTTGGCCTGATATGGTTCTCAATCAGAGGCAGGTGTTTGTCGTTGTCTCTGATTGGGAACCATATTTAGGTAGCCTGTTTTGTATTGTGGTTTGTGGGTTATTGTCTATGTGTAGTTGCCTGTGTCTGCACTCGTTGTCATAGCGTCACGTTCGTTTTGCTGTTTTTGTTTAAGTGTTATTCGTGTTTTTTCATCATTCAATAAAATAATGGATTCACACCACGCTGCGCTTTGGTCTACTCCTCATGAGCTTAGTTCAACTGTCGTAACTTATCAGAGCCCAAAATATAAGCATGTTTTACTCCGGTGTTTGTAAACCATGTACATTTAAACAAACACTGAATAGCCTCAAACTACAAACACTGAATAGGTTCAAACTATACCTTTGATACCATGGATGGTCAGTCCTTGCATCCATAACTCTGTGTACACATTTGAGAGTGGTTACATGTCTCCAGGCCCATTCCTCAGCTTTCCACTGAAACAGAGGCAGGTGACTGCTTTGTTATTGTTTCAATTAAGGATTCTATCTTTAACCCTTACCTTACAGAGATGCAATGAGGCCCTTAATCTGTTTTCTCTGAGTCAGATGAACGTATGGATACAATGTCTATGTCTCTGTGTCCAGTATGAAGGAAGTTAGAGGTAGTTCCGCAAGTCAATACTAACTCATTTTAGCACAATGACTGGAAGTCTTTGGGTATCTGCGAGCATGAACTTCCAGTTATTGCACTAGTACTAGTTAGCAACTTCCTTCAAACTGCACTCAGAGACATAAACATGGTATCCACGAGATCATCTGACTCTGGGGAGCTAGATAAAGGGCCTCATTGCCAAAATCTTGAGGAATCCCTTTAACCATTTGGAATTCATTCCTAAACTTAACCATCTGTTCTAACCCTATCCCAAACCTCAACCCTTAACTTAACCAATCGGAATTAATGCCATAGCTTAACAGTCAAAACTCAATGTTTATTTCCCCCCTGGACAAACATGGAATACTGAAATGAGACCGTGTGATATTGTTGGAATAACATATGGTACAGACAAAGTGTGTGCTTCAAGTGTGCTCAGCACTGCTTGCAAATTTCCCTCACTCACACGCATGCACGCACACACACGCACACACACACACTAGCTGCTTATGGGTGTGAAGGGGCTGTGGAAACGCTGCTCTGGTCCAGTCTTTGATCTGAGGGGATAAGAGGGGACAGGAACTGTGATGCTCTGCATGAATTTTCACTCTCTGAAGAGAGATAGGTCGCCATGGAGAATAACACATGGCACAGACAGAGAGTGTGCTTCCAGTGTGCTCTCTCTCTCTCTCCCTCTCTCAAACACACACACACACACACACACACACACACACACACACACACACACACACACACACACACACACACACACACACACACACACACACACACACATTTGGGTTCATTGTTTGGCAGAATGTGGAGTGGAGGAGGAAAGTAGGTGTCCAATATTACAGAGATATGTTGTATATTACCCTCCTAATCCTCCTTGACAACAGGCTAGAGACAGGAATGAGAAACACTGTCTATCTCTCTACTCTCATCTTTCGTTCTCATTCTCTCTCTATACTGTATATACAGTATCTCTCTTGATACCTATTTCTCATACTCACGCTCTCTCGCTCTCTCTTTTTCTCATCACGTAGTTCTGAATGGATGTAACCTGAGGAATTGTATTGTTTTTTCAAATCAAACACACACATGCTTCTTCTTCTTCTTTACTTTCTCCATGCCACCCTTCACTAATCCAAGTTGTTCACGCTGTCAACCCATTTCTTTATTTTTTTCTGAAGAAGTATCCATCATGTTCTCTCAAGTTGTTTTTACGATTCCAGAGCTATTGCAAAAATGTGTCTGCCTGTTCCCTTTTAAGGAATAGGAAGGAATGTTTCCCCGTCTCTCTCTCTCGCTCTCTCTCTCTCTCCCTCTCTCTCTCTGTCTGTTTGTCTCTCTCTCTCTCTCTGTCTGTTTGTCTCTCTCTCTCTCTCTCTCTCTCTCTCTCTCTCTCTCTGTCTGTCTGTTTGTCTCTCTCTCTCTCTCTCTCTGTCTGTTTGTCTCTCTCTCTGTCTGTTTGTCTCTCTCTCTCTCTCTCTGTCTGTTTGTCTCTCTCTCTCTCTCGCTCTCTCTCTCTCTCTCTCTCACCCATTCTCCCATTCTTTATTTCTCTCTTTTTTCCGCCCCCCTTTCATTTACCAAAGAAGCGGGAGGGCGGGTGTCAGTATTGGGGTACACGTCTAGACTTCTCTTTGGGGATAAAAGTGAAATAAATCAGGGTTAGTTACACTGGACTAAATAAACTGTAAAACGACGAAGTAAGTGACAGTGACAGACTCCTGGAATACTATATTCATTATTGGATGGGAGGGCGAGACCCCAGGGCTCCCAGTACTAGCTGTAAAATAATGTTTTCAACCATCTATCTATCCATTCTAGCATGCCTGGCATGTTTCCTTTAGCAAACAGCCCTTCTGGTCATCCAAACCTTCAAGCCTCAAGACTGCACTGATTACACACTGACGCATGCCTGACCACCCTCCTCTCGTTGTCTTCCTTCCTCCCTGTCTCGCTCTCACTATGCCTCTCTACGACTAAAGGGGACATTCAATAGCCCGAGAAAGGGAGAGAATAACAGACAGAGAGAGAAGAAGAGAGAGAAAGAGAGTGACACACAGAGGTAGACACAGAGAGAAGTGTGTGATAAAGAAGTGGAGAGATTGAGGGATGTTTGTTCCACCTCCAGCATCAACAGCAGGTCACGAGGTCAGAGGTCAGTCATATTAGCCCTGGGCACTGATCACTGGTGAGAGAGGAATAGGAGAAAGCGGATCTGCTTTGATTTGGGAGAGGTGCTCCTCTGGCCATGTTCTAGTGCTGGGGACTCTCTCTCTCTGTTTACCAGTGGAGGCTGGTGGGAGGAGCTACAGTTAGATGGATGGAATGGAATCAAGACAAGGTAAAGCACCTCATTAACTCTCCCCTCAATAAATACTTTTCTTTCTCTGTCTCTGTCTCTGAGAAAAAAAGTGTCATGGTGAACGCTTTGTTGTGGTTTGAATCCCAGAACAGCCTTTTCAGCCCACATCCCTTAACTTTTCCACCCAGATCCCCTGTTGGAGGGGGGGGTTCAGACTTGGTCCAGTGTGATTTGCTTGGCTTGTGCCCAACCTCTGATCTGAGTTGGCCCAGCAGTGTAATGATCTGAGTTGGCCCAGCAGTGTAATGATCTGAGTTGGCCAAGCAGTATAATGATCTGAGTTGGCCCAGGAGCGTAATGACCTGTGTTTTTCCAGCAGTGTAATGATCTGAGTTGGCCCAGGAGCGTAATGACCTGTGTTTTTCCAGCAGTGTAATGATCTGAGTTGGCCAAGCAATATAATGATCTGAGTTGGCTGTGCAGTGTAATGATCTGAGTTGGCTGTGCAGTGTAATGGCTTGGCAATGCCATGTCTTGGTTTGTGTGCCAACAGACAAGGGGGACTGTAAGAGTTCTATCACACACACGCACACACACACACGCACGTGCGCACACGTGCATGCAAACACACACACACACACATGTGCAAAACATGACTCTTACACTGACACAGTTCTCCTACACTAAATGCATTTTCAGTACAGTGGCAACATAGTCATCTGAGAGAAAATGTGCCAATCTTTCCATTCAATGTGGCACAAAGGCACTAATTGGGTTTCTCTTCTTCCCTTGCGTTCTGGAGGTACAGAACAACAGGCTGTTTGTTATAGGTTATAAACTACTGTATGTCCCGTTTAAGTAATTAGGGAAAATGATTAAACACAATCACAGCTATTTCAATACATATGAAAACAGGTAATGTGCACCTTGCTAAAAACATGTATTATTGCAACAAGATCTCATAGTTTCCCTTCGAAGTTCAACGTATTGTGGATGAACATCTATTTTTGATGCATTAATTCTGCGTGGTTACAGGGTTAATTCTGCATGGTTATAGTGTTAATTCTGCATGGTTATAGTGTTAATTCTGCATGGTTACAGGGTTAACTCTGCATGGTTACAGGGTTAATTGTGCATGAGTGCAGGGTTAATTCTGAATGGTTACAGTGTTAATTCTGCGTGGTTACAGGGTTAATTCTGCATGGTTACAGGGTTAATTATGTGTGGTTACAGCATTAATTATGCATGGTAACAGGGTTAATTCTGCATGGTTACAGGGTTAATTCTGCATGGTTACAGGGTTAATTCTGCATGGTAACAGGGTTAATTCTGAATGGTTACAGTGTTAATTCTGCGTGGTTACAGGGTTAATTCTGCATGGTTACAGGGTTAATTATGTGTGGTTACAGCATTAATTATGCATGGTAACAGGGTTAATTCTGAATGGTTACAGTGTTAATTCTGCATGGTTACAGGGTTAATTCTGCATGGTTACAGGGTTAATTATGTGTGGTTACAGCATTAATTATGCGTGGTAACAGGGTTAATTCTGCATGATTACAGGTTCAAAACAGAAACAACTTAAAGGTTAACAGTTTAGGCATTAACTAATGGTTAAGGTTAGGTCTAATGTTCGGGGAAGGCTTAAAACTAAAACTACTTACAAATGACTCGCTATCATCAAGTATTCTCACAGCTTGCTGGAGCATTGTGAACTGTGATGGTGCAGTGGTCTAAGCAGCGTGCTCCAGCTCCTAGCATCACACGTTTACAACCACTGCTGGGCAATTGTTTTGAATTTGATTTGTGAGCGCCGAGGAAGGCATATATCGACGTTCTCAGAACCATTCAAACGTTCGAAATCGAAGTCTATTTCTTGTGATCAGGTTGTATATTGAGCAATATGTTTTTCTGATAAGGCACACCCAGTTAGTTAACTGCCTTGCTCAAGGGCAGAATGACAGATTTTTCCACCTTGCTGGCTCGAGGATTCAAACCAGCGACCTTTCGATTACTGGCCCAAACGCTAGGCCACCTGCCGACCCAGTATGCAAGACTGTGTTATATGTACCACTCCTACATACCCCAGGAGATGAGATCGATGGAGACAAATTTCAGAGCCTAATGCCTGGACTCCATACCATCTAAGCCTTTTCTTGACATTTTTAGTATACCACATTAACATGCCTCATAAAATACGTCCTGTATCTCAGAGTGAGTGTGTGTGTACGTGTGTCAGTATGTGTGTGTGTGTATAATGCGTGTGTATAATGTCTGCGTACGTGTGTGTGCATTAGTCAATGTTTGTGTGTACGTGTGTGCATTTGTCCATGTGTGTGTGTGTACGTCTGTGTGCGTTAGTCAATGTTATTGTGTACGTGTGTGCATTTGTCCGTGTGTGTGTATGTTTGTGCATTAGTCTAAGTGTGTGTGTGTACGTGGGTGCATTTATCCGTGTGTGTGTGTGTGTAGGTGTGTGCATTAGTCCGTGTGTGTGTGAATTCCAAGCCAATTCCGTGAGCTAAAATAAATGTCTGAGACCTTTGGAACAAGGTTTCCTATCCACAGAAGCAGCTATGACCATGGTATTACTGTAATATTATACTACGGTGTGTTAAAACAGAGGTTATATGGACCCCAGGACACACTGGATCAGACTTATATGCCTCACGACACACATAATAAACATAGAAGTATGTACATTGTTTCAAGATGACCTAATGCATAGGGTATAATTTTGTCCCTCTCACCAGACAGGCATTTCCGAAGTTCAGTCAGCCTGCATCTCAAATGGCACCCTATTCATTATATAGTGCACTACTTTTTTTGTAGAGAAGTAGTACACTATGAAGGGAATAGGGTGACATATGAGCTATAAGGGGGCCATCAAGTCTGGAGAGTGATATTGTGTGCTGTGTTACCCTCGTGAATACACCTGGCTATAACTGGAAGTTAGAAATGTGTGTGTGTATGCGCATGTACACTGAGTGTACAAAACATTACGAACACCTGCTCTTTCCCTGACATAGACTGACCAGGTGAATCCAGGTGAAAGATATGATCCCCTATTTAGTGTAGATGAAGGGAAGGAGTAAGGTTAAATAATTATTTTTAAGCCTTGGGACATTTGAGACATGGATTGTGTATGTGTGCCGTTCAGAGGGTGAATGCGCAATACAAAAGATTGATGTGCCTTTGAACAGGGGAATGGTAGTAGGTGCAAAGAGCATCGGTGTGAGTGTGTCAAGAACTGTAACGCTGGTGAGTTTTTCACACTCAACAGTTTCCTGTTTGTATCAAGAATGGTCCACCACCCAAAGTACATCCAGACAACTTGACAACTGCGGGAAGCATGGGAGTCAACATGGGCCAGCATCCCTGTGGATACTTTGGACACCTTGTACAGTCCATGCCCCGACGAATTGAGGCTGTTCTGAGAGCAAAAGGGGGTGCAACTCATTATTAGTAGGTGTTCCTAATGTTTTGTAACCTGAGTGTATATCCGTGTGTGTTTACGCCCTTCAGAGTAGACCCCTGGTGAAGTTTTCAAAATCAACCACCTGGGTCGTGTTTGTTGACTTTTACTGTACTGTAGTCTATGTGTTTAGGAAAATACTTTTCAGAAGCAATAAATGTGCATCTTCCTTTTGTTTTTGCTCAGTGGTAGCCATCTTGTCTTTCATGAAGAATGCCTGACATCCTCCTGTAGAACAAGACATGGTCCCATTATGCCTGGCGAAAAACTACATTCCACAGTACGAACCTTATACCAACGGTCAATCATGGTGGTAGTGTGAAGAATTGGGGATGCTTTGCTGCCTCAGCCCCTGGTGACTTGCCTTAATAGAAGGAACCATGAATTCTGCTCTGTATAAGAAAATTCTACAGGAGAATGTCAGGCCATCTGTCCGTAAGCTGAATCTGAAGCGGAGGATGCATGGCTCTCGTCCTTCGCATCTCCCGAGTCCGTAGCAGAGTTGCAGTGATGGGACAAGCCTGTAATTACCAATTGGAAATCACGAAATTAGGTGTGTCCAAACTTTTGACTGTTACTGTATAGTACAAAAAAGGAAGTGTCTAAAAAGCTACACATTTGAGATGTTGTGGCAGGATTTGAAATGAGCAGTTCATGTTTGAAATATCCACAAATGTCAATGAGTAAAAGCAGTTCTGCATGCAATTCCTCTACATCAATGTGAGAGACTGATCAACAACTACAGGAAGCATTTGGTTCCATTAATTGCAGCTAAATATGGCCCAACCAGTTATTGAGTGTAAGGGGGCAATATGTTTTTCACACAGGGGAACTGGGTATTGCATAACTTATTTAGTTAACTTCTTGGTGACAGGGGGCATTATTTTCACATCCAGATGAAATGCATGCCCAAATTCAACTGCCTGCTACTCATCCCCAGGAGATAAGATATGCATATTATTAGTAGATTTGGATAGAAAACACTCTGAAGTTTCTAAAACTGTTTGAATCATGTCTGTGTGTATATCGCTTCCACTGGATGTCAACAGTCTTTAGAAATTGGTTGAGGTTATTCCTTTGTGTATTGAAGGAGTAAGGCCATCTTGAACGAGGGTCACTTGAAGTGTACTGTTAGATAGAAGCTGGCTTCATTTTGTTTTCTTCCTGTATTGAACACAGATCATGCCGTCTTCAATTTTTTTTTAGATTATTTACGTTAAAAGGCACCTAAAGTTGTATTACAAAAGTAGTTTGAAATGTTTTGGAAAAGTTTGCAGGGAACTTTTGAGATATTTTGTAGTCACATTGCGCAAGTTGGAACCGGTGTTTTTCTGGATCAAACGCGCCAAATAAATGGACATTTTGGATATACAGTGCCTTGCGAAAGTATTCGGCCCCCTTGAACTTTGCGACCTTTTGCCACATTTCAGGCTTCAAACATAAAGATATAAAACTGTATTTTTTTGTGAAGAATCAACAACAAGTGGGACACAATCATGAAGTGGAACGACATTTATTGGATATTTCAAACTTTTTTAACAAATCAAAAACTGAAAAATTGGGCGTGCAAAATTATTCAGCCCCTTTACTTTCAGTGCAGCAAACTCTCTCCAGAAGTTCAGTGAGGATCTCTGAATGATCCAATGTTGACCTAAATGACTAATGATGATAAATACAATCCACCTGTGTGTAATCAAGTCTCCGTATACATGCACCTGCACTGTGATAGTCTCAGAGGTCCGTTAAAAGCGCAGAGAGCATCATGAAGAACAAGGAACACACCAGGCAGGTCCGAGATACTGTTGTGAAGAAGTTTAAAGCCGGATTTGGATACAAAAAGATTTCCCAAGCTTTAAACATCCCAAGGAGCACTGTGCAAGCGATAATATTGAAATGGAAGGAGTATCAGACCACTGCAAATCTACCAAGACCTGGCCGTCCCTCTAAACTTTCAGCTCATACAAGGAGAAGACTGATCAGAGATGCAGCCAAGAGGCCCATGATCACTCTGGATGAACTGCAGAGATCTACAGCTGAGGTGGGAGACTCTGTCCATAGGACAACAATCAGTCGTATATTGCACAAATCTGGCCTTTATGGAAGAGTGGCAAGAAGAAAGCCATTTCTTAAAGATATCCATAAAAAGTGTTGTTTAAAGTTTGCCACAAGCCACCTGGGAGACACACCAAACATGTGGAAGAAGGTGCTCTGGTCAGATGAAACCAAAATTGAACTTTTTGGCAACAATGCAAAACGTTATGTTTGGCGTAAAAGCAACACAGCTCATCACCCTGAACACACCATCCCCACTGTCAAAAATGGTGGTGGCAGCATCATGGTTTGGGCCTGCTTTTCTTCAGCAGGGACAGGGAAGATGGTTAAAATTGATGGGAAGATGGATGGAGCCAAATACAGGACCATTCTGGAAGAAAACCTGATGGAGTCTGCAAAAGACCTGAGACTGGGATGGAGATTTGTCTTCCAACAAGACAATGATCCAAAACATAAAGCAAAATCTACAATGGAATGGTTCAAAAATAAACATATCCAGGTGTTAGAATGGCCAAGTCAAAGTCCAGACCTGAATCCAATCGAGAATCTGTGGAAAGAACTGAAAACTGCTGTTCACAAATGCTCTCCATCCAACCTCACTGAGCTCGAGCTGTTTTGCAAGGAGGAATGGGAAACAATTTCAGTCTCTCGATGTGCAAAACTGATAGAGACATACCCCAAGCGACTTACAGCTGTAATCGCAGCAAAAGGTGGCACTACAAAGTATTAACTTAAGGGGGCTGAATAATTTTGCGCACCCAATTTTTCAGTTTTTGATTTGTTAAAAAAGTTTTAAATATCCAATAAATGTCGTTCCACTTCATGATTGTGTCCCACTTGTTGTTGATTCTTCACAAAAAAATACAGTTTTATATCTTTATGTTTGAAGCCTGAAATGTGGCAAAAGGTCGCAAAGTTCAAGGGGGCCGAATACTTTCGCAAGGCACTGTATATCGCGGAATTAATCAAACCAAAGGACCATTTGTGATGTTTATGGGACATATTGGAGTGCCAACAAAAGAAGCTCGTCAAAGGTAAGGCATGATTTATATTTTTATTTCTGCGTTTTGTGTTGCGCCTGCAGGGTTGAAATATGTTTTCTTTCTTTGTTTACTATGGTGCTATCCTCAGATAATAGCATTGTTTGCTTTTGCCGAAAAGTATTTTTGAAATCTGAGATGTCTGGATTCACAACAAGTGTAGCTTAATTTGCTATCTTGCATGTGTGATTTAATGAAAGTTAGATTTTTATATTAATTTATTTGAATTTGGCGCTCTGCATTGGGACGCTAGCATCCCACATATCCCAGAGAGGTTAAATAAATAAACTAAGTATCAATTTCTTTGTTATTTGTAAAATCAGGTTCCTTTAAATCTAATATTCGATTTTGGTTGAAGATCTATTTTATTTATTTATTTTATTTAACCTTTATTTAATTAGGCAAGTGGGTTAACCTCTCTGGGATATGTGGGATTCAAATAAATTACTCTAAAAATCAAACTTACTTACCTAGGATCATGCCTCAGGACTACCTGGCATGATGGCTACTTGCTGTCCCCAGTCCACCTGGCCGTGCTGCTGCTCCAGTTTCAACTGTTCTGCCTGCGGCTATGGAACCCTGACTTGTTCACCGGACGTGCCACCTTGTCCCGGACCTGCTGTTTTCAACTCTCTAGAGACAGCAGGAGCGGTAGAGATACTCTCAATGATCGGCTATGAAAAGCCAACTGACATTTTCTCCTGAGGTGCTGACCTGTTGCACAATCGACAACTACTGTGATTGTTATTATTTGACCATGCTGGTCATTTATGAACATTTGAAAATCTTGGCCATGTTCTGTTATAATCTCCACCCGGCACAGCCAGAAGAGGACTGGCCACCCCTCAGCCTGGTTCCTCTCTAGGTTTCTTCCTAGGTTTTGGCCTTTCTAAGAAGTTTTTCCTAGCCACTGTGCTTCTACACCTGCATTGCTTGCTGTTTGGGGTTTTAGGCTGGGTTTCTGTACAGCACTTTGAGATATCAGCTGATGTAAGAAGGGCTATATAAATACATTTGATTTGATTTGATTTGTCTCATCTCAGAAGAACCTGTCTTCACCTGTTCCAACATACGAGGAGGTGACAATGGGGTCTCTCAAAAAAATAGCTTGGAAACGGTTCTCTTGGTTGCCCAGGCCTAGGATCCCGGGGCTTGATGATCTTCCAACTTCCATCCTTCTGTGTTATAGTGATCGATACGGTGTGATTGCAAACAATGTTATTCACCACAGATCCTCTCCCCCATTCTGACAAGCTTGACAACAGCATATGATTGGTGAGAATCACCTTGCATTCTCCAGAGTAGACCTTTTTTTATTATCAAGGTTTTGATTCAAAGATGCTCCATTGTCTCTGAAAGGGAAAAAGCTAGGGATAGATAGATAGATCGATCGATAGTCTCTCTATGGTTAAAGGAGGCCGAGTGCATACGCAACCCAAATCGTCAGGGTTATGTCTAGTTCAGGTTGGCTGCTGGCTCACCGACTGAGAGCTTCAAAGCAATCCAAAACCCATGCATATGACTTTTATGTGTGGTTGAAAAACCAGACCCAAAGCAGGGGATTACGCCTGAATGAATGTGACTCTTTGGCACTTTCGCTGTTTCCTGCTGCATTTAAACTCTGCGATAATGCTGTCTTCACGCTTTTCAGGGCCTAATGGCAATAAATGCTTCACAGTTTGTCGTCGTGTGAGCCCAACGTTTCTCCCCACTGGCGAGGAGAGGGGAGAATGTGGGCCACGCCACAATAAAGGGCCAAGTCTGAAACCAAAGACTTTAGCTGGAATTAGGGTGTCAAATGTCCTTCCCTAGGCTTTTGATCAGCAACGTTTGATTGGGCTCTCGGCTCCTCTCTTCACAAATTCCAGCCGTTTGACTCTCTCTGTGGTGTCTCTTCTAATATTGTGACACCCCTGTTTGTGCACACACACACACAGCACCACACCCATACATCAAGAGGCCATTGAGATTGTTTTGTAGAAGAATATTCAAAGACAGATTTTTAAGCAGCCTAATTGGTTTTGATTAGTTTCACCATTAATCAGAAATGAATAAGCAACCAGAATGGGGAGCAGAATCCCCAGAGGAAGCTATAGATAGCTAAACTGAGCCTTAACGTGATGCACCCCTTTACAGTACTGGTAATCTTATGCCACATTCACAAGCACAAATTATCATGCAAGCTCCAACTGCTTTACTAGCTTGATGGCCACAATATAAAGCAATTCAAACTAGACCTTCTCAAATATTTCTGCTTCTTTTGACTCACCTAGTCACCAAAACCAATGTTACTAGCCAGGAGATATTAGACCGAAAGGAATCCGTCATGATTCAACAAAAGGTCTCAACCCACCATTACCATTATTGATACCCTCATATACCTACACAAACACACACACACGCACATTCCTAATTAACACACAATGTTCAATGCTGGTGGTTCCAATGGCCCAGCTGGGGAATGGTGCTTGATCTTGATGGAGTTGTAGGTGTCATTCCCACATGGGCCACATACTTTGTGCAAAATAACTGTGTTTTTGCTCTTGATAAAAACAGCCAACCTGGCGTCTCCAGCTGTGACTCTGAGCTCTTCCTCATGCTGTCTGTCCCCCTCAGTCCCTCTTCACTTCACAGAACACAAATATCTCTAATGAAATCACTGAACACATCAAGATGGGCGGGAGAGAGACTGAGAGAGAGAGAGAGACCGAGAAAGGGAGAAAGAGATTGATAGACAGAGAGGGACAGAGAGATATACAGGGAGAGAGAGAGAGAGAGAGAAAGAGAGGGGGTTGACTAGTCGGGTGGGCGGGTTGGGGGGGTTGTGTTATGTGTCAGCGTGGGTTGGTGTGTTGTTGTCCAATATGTGTGTGTGTGTGTGTGTGTGTGTGTGTGTGTGTGGTCCGTAGCCATATCAAAACCATATGGTCACAGTTAGAAGGTAGATTATTTTCAATTGTTGAATGATCAAAACATATTTCCCAACTCCCTCGCCGCCACCTCCTCAGGAAAACATATGAATCCTAAATTATAATGGCATTCCAGAGATTCTTTGTGCATGGGGCTGCTGTCTCAATGGTGTGGCAGGGGCAATCTGGAATTCCTGGCTGGGAGATCAGAGGGGCTGATTTATATGGATGTACTTTCTCTGTGGTCAAGGGAAGCGAGAGAGGAGAGGAAAAAGAGGGAAGAGGTAGACAGAAAGAAAGACACAGTACTTAGCTTTGATGGAGCACTTGGTCTGATACAGGGAGCCAAGCTGGGACAGGGAGGAGAGTCTGGAGGGTTATGGTCTGATACAGGGAGTCAAGGGGAGGAGAAGGGTCTGGAGGGTTAGGGTCAGAGACAGGGAGGGTCTAGAGAGTTAGGGTCTTATACAGGGAGCTGAGAGGAGGAGAAGGGTCTGGAGGGTTAGGGTCAGAGACAGGGAGAGTCTAGAGGCTTAGAGTCTGAGGTGGAGAGCCAAGCCGAGGGGGGAGAAGAGTCTGGAGTTTTAGGGTCTGAAACAGGGTTGTAGAGCCTCAGTGCTAACCCTGTACCTTCTCCCCCACGCTAACCCTGTATCTGCTCCCCAACGTAACCCTGTACCTGCTTCCCCACGCTAACCCTGTACCTGCTCCCCCACGCTAACCCTGTACCTGCTCCCCCACGCTAACCCTGTACCTACTCCCCCACGCTAACCCTGTACCTTCTCCCCCACGCTAACCTTGTACCTACTCCCCCACGCTAACCCTTTACCTGCTCCCCCACACTAACCCTGTACCTACTCCCCCACGCTAAGCCTGTACCTACTCCCCCATGCTAACCCTGTACCTGCTCCCCCACGCTAACCCTGTACCTGCTCCCCCACGCTAACCCTGTACCTACTCCCCCACGCTAACCCTGTACCTACTCCCCCACGCTAACCCTGTACCTGCTCCCCCACGCTAACCCTGTACCTGCTCCCCCAAGCTAACCCTGTACCTGCTCCCCCACGCTAACCCTGCACCTGCTCCCCCATGCTAACCCTGTACCTGCTCCCCCACGCTAACCCTGTACCTGCTCCCCTTGCACCCAGGATAATGTATGAAGTGCTGAGAGCCAGGCTCTGTTTGTCATTACGAGCCCCAGTCCCCTCACCCCTGTGGTGTGTGTGTGTGTCTGTGTGTATGTGTGTGTGTATGTGTGTGTGTGTGTGTGTGTGTGTGTGTGTGTGTGTGTGTGTGTGTGTGTGTGTGTGTGTGTGTGTGTGTGTGTGTGTGCGTGCGTGTGTGTGTTTGTGTACTAGTCCTATTTTTTACAATTATTATTTGTCATTTTTTATCCCCAAAATGTCCCCCACTCCATATATAGACATATATTTACGAACAAAAACGTACAGACGCACACAAACAATGACTACATCTCATCTGCCTAGACCCGCATGCTCACGCCCCCATCCCTACTGCCTATGTTATTGTTTGTCACTTGGCCTTAAATTGTGTATAAAAAAAATCTCAGTTGCTATTTCAATAAGAAATCATTAGATTTTTCCATTGTGTTAATGATGGGGGATTTATTCATTTTCACGATTTTTGTCTTTTTTTTCAAGATGAGTGTTTAGAAATGAATTGTCCAGCCCATTGGGTATCTCACTACACCCCGATATGTCATGTCTTGAAATATACAGACAAACAGATTCAAAGTATGCTTACCTTGTAATACTTCTGTTAGCCAACTTTCCAGCTCCGCAGACTTGCAGACTTTAATTGCATTCCAAGAAAGCATTCGTTTATACTGAATTAAGCGTACATTTTTGCTAACTGTAATGTTGTTAGTTATGCCCCAACTTTCCCTCCATTTTGTGCCAACATCAGTTCCTTTTGAAACATTTGACCCAGTTAACCAATTTAAAGGCAATGCTACCAAATACTAATTGAGTGTATGTAATCTTCTAACCCACTGGGAATGTGGTGGAAGAAATAAAAGTTTAAATAAACCCTTCTCTCTACTATTATTCTGACATTTCACATTCTTAAAATAAAGTGGTGATCCTAACTGACCTAAGGCAGGGAATTTTTCTAGGATTAAATGTCAGGAATTGTGAAAAACTGAGTTTAATGGATTTGGCTAAGGTGTATGTAAACTTCCGAACTCAACTGTATATGTCAGTCCCTTTGGTTACTTCCCCAGGCGTCACTGTTTCTTTTTCAGTTTCATGTCTGTGTTGTTCGTGTTTCTTGTTTTGTTTTTTGATTAAATCACTTACTCCCTGAACTTGCTTCCCGACTCTCAGCTCACGTCGTTAGAATGGGTCTATAATCAGCAGGGACTTTCCAGATTTTACTGGTTTTAATGTAACTTAATTAACCGTTTGTTACATGGGAACTAGGAAGTACTGAATTTAGTGACTTGGGTTTTCATCTGCGCAAATATGGGGGCTACTTTGTTCCTAAATATTTAATATAATTCTATTGCAAAGGCATCCATTCCTGGTGCTTTTCTCCATGAAAATGTTTTAACAGTATCTAATATTTCTTCTTGGGTGATTGTTTGCTGATAATTGCTTTGAGTTGTTCAGAAGGTCATAGGATCCGGCCAACGGTTGGTTAATTCTAATTTATATACATGTTCATAGAAGCTTTTAAATTGTAATTAATTGCATTTGTATTTCTAATTACCACTTTGGTATCTCTATCTTTAAAATTATAACTGATTTAGCATTCTTTTTGTGAGACCTTTGAGATATTTACCAGGTTTATTTGCCATAAATTAGTATGCTTTATTTGAGTTTAACCTGCAGTTGTTGGCTCTATTAAAGTAAAATATCGTATTCCTGCCTAAGTTCAGAAATTACATTTTCATCTTTACCTTGTTAATAATGTTTATGAGCTTTTTCCAAGATAGTGATTTTTAGAATATGAAATTATCATTCCCCTTATGCACGCCTTAAAGGCATCCCAAATTATATTAGGGGTCGGCTTTTCTCTGTCCTTTATGTCTACATTTGTAACGGTAAACGGTTTTAATTTTGAGCTCTGTTTATTCTACAAATTTGGTCGCTAAGTGCATTCTCTATTGGTATAATTAAGCATGTTACTGGAGAATGATCCGATATCCTTATATCATGAATTTATGAATCCAGTAAATTGAGTGCATTTTTGCAAATAAAAATGTAGCCAATTCTTGAATGGATTTGCTTACTTTGAGAAAAGACACGTCTTTTGTAGTTGGAAATACTAATCTCCAGGTGTCCTGTAAGTTCAAATCAAATCAAAGTTTATTTGTCACGTGCGTCGAATACAACTGGTGTATTTCTTCTTAAAGTGTGTGTGGGGCCAGTATGTACATGAATGTATAGTGAAAGTGACAATGCATATGAGATAAACAGAGAGTAGCAGCAGCATAAAAGAGGGGTTGGGGGGTGGCACACAATGCAAATAGTCCGGGTAACCATTTGGTTACCTGTTCAGGAGTCTAATGACTTGGGGGTAAAAACTGTTGAGAAGCCTTTTTGTCCTAGACTTGGCATTCCGGTACCGCTTGACATGCGGTAGTAGAGAGAACAGTGGCTGGGGTCTGGGTGGCTGGGGTCTTTGACCATTTTTAGGGCCTTCCACTGACACCGCCTGGTGTAGAGGTCCTGGATGGCAGGCAGCTTAGCCCCAGTGATGTACTGGGCCATACGCACTACCATGTGAAGTGCCTTTCGGTCAGAGGCTGAGCAATTGCCGTACCAGGCAGTGATGCAACCGGTCAGGATACTCTCGATGTTGTAGCTGTAGAACCTTTTGAGGATCTCAGGACCCATGCCACATCTTTTTAGTTTCCTGAGGGGGAATAGGCTTTGTCGTGCCCTCTTCACGACTGTCTTGGTGTGTTTGGACCATTCTAGTTTGTTGCTGATGTGGACACCAGGGAATTTGAAGCTCTCAACCTGCTCCAATACAGTCCCGTCGATGAGAATGGGGAATTGCTCGGTGCTCCTTTTGCTGTCGTCCACAATCATCTCCTTAGTCTTGGTTATGTTGAGGGATAGGTTGTATTCTGGCACTACCCGGCCAGGTCTCTGACCTCCTCCCTCTATGCTCTCTCGTCATTGTCGGTGATTGTCAGTGAACACACACTATTGTGTGATCAACTAACTTAATGATGGTGTTGGAGTCGTGCCTGGCCATGCAGTAGTGGGTGAACAGGGAGTACAGGAGGGGACTGAGCACGCACCCCTGGGGAGCTATAGTGTTGAGGATCAGCGTGGCAGATGTGTCGCTACCTACCCTCACCACCTGGGGGCGGCCTGTCAGGAAGTCCGGGATCCAGTTGCAGAGGGAGGTGTTTAGTCCCAGGATACTTAGCTTGGTGATGAGCTTTGAGGGTACTATAGTGTTGAACGCTGAGCTGTAGTCGGTGAACAGCATTCTCACATAGGTGTTCCTTTGGAGGAATTGTGCGTTCCTGGTGTAACTCGGGCAGTTGTTGTTGCCATCCTGTACCTGTCCCGCAGGCGTGATGTTCAGATGTACCGATCATGTGCAGGTGTTGTTACATGTGGTCTACCACTGTGAGGACGATCAGCTGTCCGTCCTGTCTCCCTGTAGCACTGTCTTAGGCGTCTCACAGAACGGACATTTCAATTTATTTCCCTGGCCACATCTGCAGTTCTCATGCCCCCTTGCAACATGCCTAAGGCATGTTCACGCAGATGAGCAGGGACTTTGCGCATCTTTATTTTGGTGTTTTTCAGAGTCATTAGAAAGGCCTCTTTAGTGTCATAAGTTTTCATGACTGTGACCTTAATTGCCTACCATCTGTAAGCTGTTAGTGTCTTAACAACCGTTCCACAGGTGCATGTTCATTAATTGTTTATGGTTCATTGAACAAGCATGGGAAACGGTGTTCAAACCCTTTACAAGTAGATCTGTGAAGTTATTTGGATTTTTAAGAATTATCTTTGAAAGACAGGTTCCTGAAAAAGGGAAATTTCTTTTTTTGCTGAGTTGACAATGTAATCAAGTGTATTTTTCACCATGTAAGGTACAATTCAACATTAGAAAATGGCCTTCTTGGTCCATGTGCTTGGATATAAGGGATATAAGGGGAACTTGTGTATTCTTATTAATCAGGATGCCTACACCTAGGTGGCAGCGTAGGCCTCTCCTACCCAGCTCATCTTAAATGTTCAATTTCTCCTTGTTTTAAATGTAACACTTGTAAGAAAACCACATCTCTTTAATTAAGTGCTCGAGAACCATATGCTCCCCCCCATCGTGAAGTCCAAGCACATTCCATGTTATCATTTTGATTTTGTTGGTCTTTACTTGTATAGAATGTAAGTAAAACTTATCAGTTCCATCTATCACTGAAGAAACAAGTAAAACATTTTAACAGACATGACATATTAGGGTGGTGGGCATTCCATAGAATGGGAGGATCATAGTATAAATACATAGTTATTGTATACATTACATTAAAAAAAACAGAAACAAACATAAAGCAAAGTACGTCTTTGTACTTGAGGAGCTATGCCCAATTAAGGCTTTTTTGCTCAGACTCCTGTCCTAACGTATCAACAAAAACTGGCTGTAGCTCAGGCCCTGAAGCAAGACTATGCATTTTATTGGTACCATTTGAAAGGAAACACTTTGAAGTTTCTGGAAATGCGAAAGGAATGTAGGGGAATAAAACACATTCGATCTGGTAGAAGATAAACTTGTTTTGTATTTTTTTTTGTACTATCATCTTTGAAATGCAAGAGAAAGGCCCTAATGTATTGTTCCAGCCCAGGGGCAATTTAGATATTGGCCACTAGATGGCAGCAGTAAATGTGCAATGTTTTAGGCTGATCCAATGAACTATTTCAATACTGTTCAAAATGTTGTATCAAGACTGCCCAAATGTGCCTAATTTGTTTACTAATAACTTTTCATGTTCAAAACTGTGCACTCTCCTCAAACAATAGCATGGTATTATTTCACTGTAATACCTACTGTAAATTGGACAGCGCAGTTAGATTAACAGGAATGTAAGCTTTCTGCCAATATCAGATATGTCTATGTCCTGCGAAATGTTCTTGTTACTTACAACCTCATGCTATTCGCATTAGCCTACGTTAGCTCAACCATCCCGCAAGGGACCCACCAATCCTGATGAAGTTTTAAGTACTATGGTTTGATGCCCTCCCAGTCACCACATCCGAAATCCCCCAGATATAGCCCCTCTACATTTTCACTAATAACTTCTCCTCGGAGCACTGGGCTCTCTTTCAACTGGAAAGGTTTCCTGCAGCCTGCTTAGGACTTCATCTGCACTTGTGAACTCCATTCTTTCTGTACCCTTCCATACCCACTGCCAGGAATTAGAGTTGAGACTATTCCTTTTTCCTCCAGTGATTGTCTGATTGGAATGAATTGCTTGCTTTTTTCTCAGCTTAGCAGATAGATCCTGAATGATTTGAATGGACTGGCCATGGATGTTGATTTCCTCTCCCCTCTGTGCCTTCAGAAGGTTGACTTTGGTCTGATAGTTCCACAGCTTAAAGATTACTATGAGAGGGTATTTAGCATTCTTCTGTTTCACATCGATCCGATGGCATCACTCCAGATCCTCCAGTGAGACATCGAATCAAGCTACTCCGATATCAGCTTCATCACATAGCTGGAAAGGTCTCCTTTTTCTTTGTCTTCCGGTAGGGACAATATTCTCATATTATTTTGACTCGCTCTGTTTTCTAGCAGGTTCATCTTCTAAAGTTTGTACCTTTGTTTCCAGAAGGCCAATTTTGTTGTCTTGTTTGTCCACCTCCCGCACTGTATATACGTATATTACACAATACTCTACTTTTGAGTAAATCTATGTTTTTAACAACAGATTGGAACAGTTTGTTTTGGTGAGCTTTGAGAGCATTTTAGCTATGTTTTCCTGGATATTTTTCAGATCCCAGATAGATAAAAATGTACCCTCGCTTGGTATTTCTTGCTGTCGCTAAGCCCTAGGCTACAAATTCCTACCGCCAGAGGGCGAGTGGAGTTTGCCACTCAAGACAGGCCGCTTTGACATTTCTGGCATTTAGCCTCCAGTCAGAGCACTGCTATATGCCATAGACAAGCCATGAGTTCATTTGAAATACAATAGCCAGGGATTTTTCTAATCTCAATTTCGGCCTGCCGCTTTCTAGCTAACCACAGCCAGTCAGAGGCTGTTTTCATGGAGATCTATAAACCTCAGGCTACTTTTTTTGCCATTTAAATTGATTTGATTAATTTGCAAATTTCTAAACAAAACAACTACACATGAGGACACAATGCATAAAAAAATGAGGATGACACAAAAGTGATACACTAAAATAATTTACAGTTTATAGCCAGTAATAGCCTTCATTTTATTTATTAGTTTTATATACTAGGCTATATTTTCGAGGCAACACCAACTGTTCCAGTTGCCTCATTTAATTAAGAGATGTCACTCCTTAAACTACTTCACAAAGTGTTGATCCCCGTCGTTAAGGGGGAAATTGTCTGTCGTCATCAAGCCAATCCTAGTCTATTGTATTGAGACCATTAATACATAGCTTACATTCCAATGTCAATTTTATTCTATGGCCTATTTACCACATCAAACTATACTGAACAAAAATATAAAAGCATAGTGTAAATTGTTGGTTGAATGACTACAACCTAATGAAATTGACAGTGTGTTCCCGATGACGTGAGGACTGATGTCCATACGTTTAAAAGGGTGAATTCCAACGTGGAGGTGACGATCAACACACTGGAAGGATGAATGTGACTACACCAGCCAGAATATAGCATGAGCTTATTGTATAGCAACTTGGTATGAGCTTTGAACTCTTATTCACGAAAGAAGTGATACATCCTAGTCGTCGAGTTATCATCGGCCGCTGTAAATGTGTGTGGCCTAGGGAAGGACGAACAATCTCTTCGGAAAGACAGGGTACTACAACGTATTCGTTCTTCCACACGATGACGGTACTACAACGTATCCATTCTACCACCAGACAACAGTGTACCCCAGCGTTTCCGTTCTACCACCAGATGACAGGGCACTACAACGTATCCGTTCCACCATATTCTTCAAAGGATGAGGGAGATCTCTGCTGGGCAACCCAGCCTTCCATATTTGACCAGCCTATCGAAGCACAGCTCAGAGTAAATATATTTCTTGCATTTTCTTTTTCCGAATGGGCAGTTAGTAAGAATGCATAAGATTCTGTATTTACAATAGCATAGCTTCATAAGGCCCGATAGAGACCCAATCCTTTTGTTCCTCAGTCTTCCGGCGCTTTCATTCAAACCCAACCCCCTTTCTTTGTGTTTCCAGCCGTCATATCGGTTTTGTCCACTAGGGACGTTTTCTTGTATGACATAAGTAGTAATCAATGTATGATTACATTACAAACAGTAACCAGCCAAGTAGAAGAGTTACACAAGTCAGAAATAGAGATAAAACAAATCCCTTACCGTTGATGATCGTCATATGTTTGCACTCAGAAGACATTAATTTATTCAATAAATGTTCCTTTTGTTCGATAAAGTCTCTCTTTATATCCAAAACCCTCCGTTTTGTTCGCACGTTTTCTTCAATAATCCACAGGCTCAAACGCAGTCACAACAGCCAGACAAAAAAAATCCAAATTGTATCCGTAAAGTTCATAGAAACATGTCATACGATGTTTAGATTCAAACCTCAGGTTGTTTTTAGCCAAAATGATCTATAATATTTCAACCGGACATTAACATCGTCAATATAAAAGGTGAAAAAGAAAGGCATTCTCTCTGGTCGCGCGCATAAAAATGCTCTGTGGCACGGCAGGGTCCACTCATTCAGACTGCTCTTACTCCTTCACTTTTCAGAATACAAGCCTGCAACAATTTCTAAAGACTGTTGACATCTAATGGAAGGCATAGGAACTGCAATTTGAGTCCTAAGTCAACGGATACTGTAATGGCATTGAATAGAAAACTACACACCAAAAACATCCTACTTCCTGAATGGATTTTTCTCAGGTTTTTCCCTGCCAAATCAGTTCTGTTATACTCACAGACATTATTTTAACAGTTTTGGAAACTTTAGAGTGTTTTCTATCGAAATATACGAATTATATGCATATCTTAGCTTCTTATCTTCTGGGCCCGAGTAGAAGGCAGTTTCATTTGGGCATGCTTTTCATACAAAATTACAAATGCTGCCCCCTACCCTAGAGAGGTTAAGACAACAGCTCTATAAACATTATTCTGTGGTGCACCCGACCTCATAGTTAATTACATTTACATGATTAGTTTAATCAGGTAATAATAACTACAGAGAATTGATTTGATAAAATAGCATGTCATGTATCACTTAATCCATAGTAAAGACATAACAATTATTTATTTACTAACACACTAAGTGATAACATAGGATACACACACATAGTATAGGTTATTGATTAGACATTTAATTCGATGACAACAAGTCCCTAGCGGACTAACACAATATGACACTTGTTACACAAGATGGAGATTGAAAGAGAGAGAGAGAGCGCGAGAGAGAAAGAGAAGCAACACTTGGATACATTTGTGGTCTATACTCGCAATAACCCTAATACCTTGCCCCCAACTGCCGGTGTTATGGGTAAGAAGTAATGCATGTATTTACGTGTTGAAGGTCTTTGTCGGGTATCTCTGTTGGGGCCTTCGTGGGTAGGTTTCCACTTTGTGAGGAGAGTTCAATTGGGTATTCCTATTTCAGATGGTCTTCTTCGTTCTCTGGTGTTCGTCTCTGATTGTCCACAAGAGGTCACAATGACCTTCTTAGCTGTCTGTTTACTAGACTCGTTCTGGAAGAGTGGCATCCTGAGGAAGTCTAATCAGCCGTGTCGATGATCCCAGTGTGGTAATGAAAGCAGTGTAGGACACGATGATTTGAAGAGAATAACCGGATGGTCCTACTTAAATTCATCTTCTTAGATATAGTAATACTCAACCGTAGTATTGATTGTTAAGAGGTTCTTTGTCTTCTTCAACCTCGTGTTGCATTCCTGGGTCATGGATTATTGTAGAGCTCGCTGCAGCTGTGGTCCATTTTAGTCTGATATGTTAAAACGTCTTATGGCTGAGATCCCGCTAACAGGATTGATATGACAACAGCCAGTGAAAGTGCAGGGAGCCAAATTCAAACAACAGAAATCTCATAATTAAAATTCCTCAAACATACAAGTATTTCACACCATTTTAAAGATACACTTCTTGTTAATCCCACCACAGTGTCCGATTTCAAACAGGCTTTACGGCGAAAACACCACAAACGATTATGTTAGGTGATTGCCAATTCAGAGAACAACACAGCCATTTTTCCAGCCAAAGAGAGGAGTCACAAAAAGCAGAAATATAGATAAAATGAATCACTAACCTTTGATGATCTTCATCAGATGACACTCATAGGACTTCATGTTACACAATACATATATGTTTTGTTCGATAAAGTTCATATTTATATATTTTTTAAACTCAGTATACATTGGCGCGTTATGTTCAGTAGTTCCAAAAACATCCGGTGATTTTGCAGAGAGCCACATCAATTTACAGAAATACTCATCATAAATGTTGATGAAAATACAAGTGTTATACATGGAACTTTAGATAAACAGCTCCTTAATGCAACCGCTGTGTCAGATGTAAAAAAATCTTTACCGAAAAAGCAAACCATGCAATAATCTGATTACAGCGCTCAGAGACCAAAACAAGCCAAACAGATATCCGCCATGTTGTGTATTCAACAGAAGTCAGAAATAGCATTATAAATATTCACTGCCCTTTGATGATCTTCATCAGAATGCACTCCCAGGTATCCCAGTTCCACAATAAATGTTTGATTTGTTCAATAAAGTTCATAATTTATGTCCAAATACCTCCCTTTGTTAGCGCGTTTGGTAAACAAATCAAAAAGTTATATTGCAGGTCGTAGAAACATGTCAAGTGAAGTATAGAATCAATCTTTAGGATGTTTTTAACATAAATCTTCAATAATGTTCCAACCGGAGAATTCCTTTGTCTGTCAAAATGCAATGGAACAGAGCTCGCTCTCACGTGAGCGTGCAAGACTGAGCTCGTGGCTCTCTGGCAGACCTCTGACTCATTCCCCTCTCAATCGCCCCCACTTCACAGTAGAAGCATCAAATAAGGTTCTAAAGACTGTTGACATCTAGTGGAAGCCTTAGGAAGTGCAATATGACCAATATCCCACTGTGTATTCAATAGGCCAAGAGTTGAAAAACTATAAACCTCAGATTTCCCACTTCCTGGTTGGGTGTTTTCTCAGGTTTTGCCTGCCATATGAGTTCTGTTATACTCACAGACATCATTCAAACAGTTTTAGAAACTTCAGAGTGTTTTCTATCCAAATATACTACTAATATGCAAATCTTAGCTTCTGGGACTGAGTAGCAGGCAGTTTATTCTGGGCACCTTGTTCATTCAAGCTCCTCAATACTGCCCCCAGCCATAAGACGTTAATTCTTAACTCAAATGCTTTATTCCCTTGGTTATAAAGGGTGAGTTTACATCATTGGTGGGGAACCGGTAAGGCCTGGAGCTACTGGAGACAAGGCTTAGCAAGGACACCGAACTCACCGAACACCGAACTTTGTATTACATGTAAATACTGAATCAGTCTTTACAGACTGTCACAATAAATGAGAATAAAATATAGGAGGGAAATATGTTAACATAGTGTGTCATTTCTTGTACTTTTACATTTGTAGTTCAGGTGTCCTGAAGTCGACAGTGTTGCAGAAGCTACCTTGCATTCTGTTAAACCAACTTGCCATTGCCACAACCTGGACTGGTGAAGGGGATAAGGCCTGTTACACTGACTTTTTTCTTAAGACTATTATTAATTGTGTTACTTTTAAGTAAAATATATTTTGACTTGTTGTGTATAGGAGCCATTTAGATGAACCCTGCAACCCGGGATGCCACGGATGAAAGGGTCCAGATTCAGCTCAACCCGGGATGCCACGGATGAAAGGGTCCAGATTCAGCTCAACCCGGGATGCCACGGATGAAAGGGTCCAGATTCAGCTCAACCCGGGATGCCACGGATGAAAGGGTCCAGATTCAGCTCAACCCGGGATGCCACGGATGAAAGGGTCCAGATTCAGCTCAACCCGGATGCCCAGATGAAAGGGTCCAGATTCAGCTCAACCCGGGATGCCACAGATGAAAGGGTCCAGATTCAGCTCAACCCGGGATGCCACAGATGAAAGGGCCCAGATTCAGCTCAACCCAGGATGCCATGGATGAAAGGGTCCAGATTCAGCTCAACCCGGGATGCTACAGATGAAATGGTCCAGATTCAGCTCAACCTGGGATGCTACAGATGAAAGGGTCCAGATTCAGCTCAACCCGGGATGCCACGGATGAAAGGGTCCAGATTCAGCTCACCTATTACCTGAAAGGGGCCCGGCGCACAGGGGAGAGGGATCCGCTACAATGAGGGTCAACATCAAGTCTCGGATCCCCTATCTCAAAGCCAGCCTCTACTCCCAAGCCACAAGACTGATCCAACAGCTGAACCCTGGGCTGACTACTGCACCCTAACACACACTTACCATTTGTGACCGACTGCCTTTATTTGGTCTTGTGTAGCAACATTTGAAATTGTGTTTTTTACATTAGATAAGAGCAGAGTCACAAAGCTACAAACACTGCATTTGAGGAAGTATGGGAAAGTAATTCTGCTTTGAAAGTTGTTAAACTTGTAACCTCACTTTTGAGAAAATGGCCTTTGAATATTTTGGTACCCACTGGAGAGCTCTTGTTTGTCTTCACCCATTCAGAATCGTTCACACCATCTTAAGCTTTAGACAGGATTACCTACACATACTGACCAGCTCAAACAGACAGAAGCTTGCTGTACGGTAGACCAATCCAAACTCATCTCTCGGCATGTCCAGCCCACTCATTATCTCAGCCAATCATGACTAGTGGCATAAGCAGCATATTGCGGGTACCCCGTAAATTTGGCGATGGACAAAAAAGCTGTTTCACTGCGCTTGACCACTCTGGAAAGATGCCAGCCTCCCGATTACTCATTACTAACTGGGCTGTTTGTTGCTCTCATTTGCATCTCCATGTTGTGCTTTTTCTTATCCTCTAAGGGAATCCATGGCTTGTTGTGTTCGAGTCGCAGTGTAGCTTTACCCACAGATTGGTTTGCTGTTGTATATGACTGACCTCTCACGCGCTCCTGGTTGCCTGGAGATATATTGATCTATTGATTTTAAAGGCTTAAGTTAAACTTTGCTGTCTGGCTTCTACATAGAGTATAATCACAGTTTGATGGTACAAAACTGAGCTACTCCCTCCCTATGCGTCCTATCAGTAGGGCGTAACAGTTGGAGTTGGACCAGCAGTATGTTGGTCAATGGTCATTGGATTGTTGCCTTAACCACCAGGCCTCTTTGCTGCCTGGTTCTAACATTCAAAGCCTCACCTTACAGTGTGTTCATCTAGAATTAGCGTAAATTTGTGTCACTATCGAAAATAAATATATCCAATATGTCATTCTCCCTCAAAAGGGTGTGTCGGCCACAGCACAATTGGCACCTCTGATACAGCATAAACAGACTGGGAGAAAACACTTAGAGACTACTCTGTAAAATCCACTGCTATTGAATTCCTGCTAAATGTTTGTGCTGGACTGAGGAGCCAGAAGTGCAGAGTCATGGGTTTGAGCCTGGGGCCTAGCTGTAATGTGATGTGTGGAAGCATCTGTTCACCTGTGAGACCTGCTGGGTCCCAGTAGCAGCACTTTATCTCCATCAGAAGCAGCTGTCCACACGTGTTAAAAGGTACACTAAGCGACATAACTTTGTTAAAATAAAGTTAACCCATTTTAAAACCTAGGCCCAGATGTGAGATGTGGGAATGGTGGCTGCTCATTTTCAGCTGAGGAGGACTGTGTCCACTCCTGAAAAGGTTAGACCCCTCAGAGGAATACGTACTGAACACACACACTTGCTGGTACATTTTAACACACACACACATACACACACACACACACACACACACAGGCGCACGCGCACACACACACACGCCCAAACCCACACACTCAGATCCCCCGTCACACACTCCACATACCCCATTCCACTGTTATAGGGTGGGCAGGCAGGCAGGCAGAAAGAGAGAGAGAGCTGGCTAACTCAATAACAACCATAAAACCATTCTCATTATCCAGGAACACATGGGCATCCCCGCAAGGTGAAACGAGATTCTGCAAAGTAAAATATGCTTGTATTTTACTACCTGCAATTGGATCCACGTGATAGTGGTAATTTGGGGGAAAGCAGCAATCCTAAATGTATATGCTTACGACTTTTTGATTATTACAATTACATGTGCATGGCTCTTGTTAAGACTCACGACCATTTAAAGGGAGAAACGTAAAGATTTGAGTCAAGCATTCTGGAGTTGTCTTTCTCTCTCCTTCCCTCTGTTTGTATTTCTTCCTCTCTCATACTCCCTCTCTCCCCCTGTCTCTCTCTCTCTCTCTCTCTCACACTCTCTCTCTCAAAACAATAAAGACAGTACAAATGTCATATTATGTACACATACAGTGTTATAACAATGTACAAATGGTTAAAGTACAAAAGGGAAAATAAATAAACAGAAATATGGGTTGTATTTACAATGGTGTTTGTTTTTCACTGGTTTCCCTTTTCTTGTGGCAACAGGTCACACATCTTGCTGCTGCTGTCTTGATCAAAATTGGGTTTGTTTTCAAATTCTTTGTGGATCTGTGTAATCTGAGAGAAATACTGTATGTGTCCCTAATATGGTCATACATTGGGCAGTTAGGCATTAGGAAGTGCAGCTCAGTTTCCACCTAATTTTGTGGGCAGTGTGCACATAGCCTGTCTTCTCTTGAGAGCCATGTCTGCCTACGACGGCCTTTCTCAATAGCAAGGCTATGCTCACTGACTGTGTACATAGTGAAAGCTTACCTTAATTTTGGGTCAGTCACAGTGGTCAGGTATTCTGCCACTGTGTACTCTCTGTTTAGGGCCAAATAGCATTCTAGTTTGCTCTGCTTTTTTGTTCATTCTTTCCAATGTGTCAAGAAATTCTCTTTTTGTTTTCTCATGACTTGGTTGGGTCTAATTATGTTGCTGTCCTGGGGCTCTGTTTGTGAACAGAGCCCCAGAACCAGCTTGCTTAGGGGACTCTTCTCCAGGTTCATCTCTCTGTAGGTGATGGCTTTGTTATGGAAGGTTTGGGAATTGCTTCCTTTTAGGTGGTTGTAGAATTTAACGGCTCTTTTCTGGATTTTGATAATTAGTGGGTATTGGCCTATTTCAGCTCTGCATGCATTATTTGGTGTTCTAAATTGTACGCAAAGGATATTTTAACAGAATTCTGCATGCAGTCTAAATTTGGTGTTTGTCCCATTTTGTGAAATCTTGGTTGGTGAGTGGACCCCAGACCTCACAACCATAAAGGGCAATGCATTCTATGGCTGATTCAAGTATTTTTAGCCAGATCCTAATTGATATGTTGAATTTTATGTTCCTTTTGATGGCATAGAATGCCCTTCTTGCCTTGTCTCTCAGATCGATTAACAGCTTTATGGAAGTTACCTGTGGCGCTGATGTTTAGGCCAAGGTATGTATAGTTTTTTTTGTGCTCTAGGGCAATGGTGTCTAGATGGAATTTGTATTTGTAGTCCTGGTGACTGGACCTTTTTTGGAACACCATTATTTTGGTCTTACTGAGATTTACTGTCAGGGCCCAGGTCTGGCAGAATCTGTGCAGAATATTTAGGTGCTGCTGTAGGCCCTCCTTGGTTGGTGACAGAAGCACCAGATCATCAGCAAACAGTAGACATTTGACTTCAGATTCCAGTAGGGTGAGGCCGGGTGCTGCAGACTTTTCTTGTGCCCGCGCCAATTCGTTGATATATATGTTGAAGAGGTTGTGGTTTTACCCCCAACACCACTTTCCATCAATTTGTATAGCAGACCCTCATGCCAAATTGAGTCAAAGGCTTTTTTTAAATCAACAAAGCATGAGAAGACTTTGCCTTTGTTTTGGTTTGTTTGGATGTCAATTTTTATTTTTATTTCACCTTTATTTAACCAGGTAGGCTAGTTGAGAACAAGTTCTCATTTGCAACTGCGACCTGGTCAAGATAAAGCATAGCAGTGTGAACAGACAACAACACAGAGTTACACATGGAGTAAACAATTAACAAGTCAATAATACAGTAGAAAAAAAGAATAAAAAAGAGTCTATATACATGTGTGCAAAAGGCATGAGGAGGTAGGCGAATAATTACAATTTTGCAGATTAACACTGGAGTGATAAATGATCAGATGGTCATGTACAGGTAGAGATATTGGTGTGCAAAAGAGCAGAAAAGTAAATAAATATAAACAGTATGGGGAAGAGGTAGGTAAAATTGGGTGGACTATTTACCGATAGACTTTGTACAGCTGCAGCGATCGGTTAGCTGCTCAGATAGCAGATGTTTGAAGTTGGTGAGGGAGATAAAAGTCTCCAACTTCAGCGATTTTTGCAATTCGTTCCAGTCACAGGCAGCAGAGAACTGGAACGAAAGGCGGCCAAATGAGGTATTGGCTTTAGGGATGATCAGTGAGATACACCTGCTGGAGCGCGTGCTACGGGTGGGTGTTGCCATCGTGACCAGTGAACTGAGATAAGGCGGAGCTTTACCTAGCATGGACTTGTAGATGACCTGGAGCCAGTGGGTCTGGCGACGAATATGTAGCAAGGGCCAGCCGACTAGAGCATACAGGTCGCAGTGATGGGTGGTATAAGGTGCTTTAGTAACAAAATGGATGGCACTGTGATAAACTGCATCCAGTTTGCTGAGTAGAGTATTGGAAGCCATTTTGTAGATGACATTGCCGAAGTCAGGGATCGGTAGGATAGTCAGTTTTACTAGGGTAAGTTTGGCGGCGTGAGTGAAGGAGGCTTTGTTGCGGAATAGAAAGCCGACTCTAGATTTGATTTTAGATTGGAGATGTTTGATATGAGTCTGGAAGGAGAGTTTACAGTCTAGCCAGACACCTAGGTACTTATAAATGTCCACATATTCTAGGTCGGAACCATCCAGGGTGGTGATGCTAGTCGGGCGTGCGGGTGCAGGCAGCGAACGGTTGAAAAGCATGCATTTGGTTTTACTAGCGTTTAAGAGCAGTTGGAGGCCACGGAAGGAGTGTTGTATGGCATTGAAGCTCGTTTGGAGGTTAGATAGCACAGTGTCCAAGGACGGGCCGGAAGTATACAAAATGGTGTCGTCTGCGTAGAGGTGGATCAGGGAATCGCCCGCAGCAAGAGCAACATCATTGATATATACAGAGAAAAGAGTCGGCCCGAGAATTGAACCCTGTGGCACCCCCATAGAGACTGCCAGAGGACCGGACAGCATGCCCTCCAATTTGACACACTGAACTCTGTCTGCAAAGTAGTTGGTGAACCAGGCAAGGCAGTCATCAGATTAGGGTGTGCAGGTTGAATACATGGTCTGTTGTACGGTAATTTGGTAAAAAGCCAATTTGACATTTGCTCAGTACATTGTTCTCATTGAGGAAATGTACGAGTCTGCTGTTAATGATAATGCAGAGGATTTAACCAAGGTTGCTGTTGACGCATACCCCACGGTAGTTATTGGGGTCAAATTTGTCTCCACTTTTCTGGATTGGGGTGATCAGTCCTTGGTTCCAAATATTGGGTAAGATGCCAGAGCTAAGGATGATGTTAAAGAGTTTTAGTATAGCCAATTGGAATTTGTTGTCTGTATATTTGATCATTTCATTAAGGATACCATCAACACCACGTGCCTTTTTGGGTTGGAGGGTTTTTATTTTGTCCTGTAGCTCATTCAAGGTTTTTGGAGTATCCAGTGGGTTCTGGTAGTCTTTAATAGTTGATTCTAAGATTTGTATTTGATCCTGTATATGTTTTTTCTCTTTGTTCTTTGTTATATAGCCCAAAAGATTGGAGAAGTGGTTAACCTATACATCTCCATTTTGGATACATAATTCTTCGTGTTGTTGTTTGTCTAGTGTTTTCCGATTCTCCCAGAAGTGATTAGAGTCTATGGATTCTTCAATTACACTGAGCTGAATTCTGACGTGCTGTTCCTTCTTTTTCTGTTGTGTATTTCTGTATTGTTTTAGTGATTCACCGTAGTGAAGGCGTAGACTCAGGTTTTCCGGGTCACTATGTTTTTGGTTGGACAGGTTTCTCAATTTCTTTCTTAGATTTTTGCATTCTTCATCAAACCATTTGTCATTGTTGTTCATTTTCTTCGGTTTTCTATTTGAGATTTTTAGATTTGATAGGGAAGCTGAGAGGTCAAATATAGTGTTAAGATTTTTTACTGCCAAGTTTACACCTTCACTATTACAGTGGAACGTTTTACCCAGGAGATTGTCTAAAAGGGATTGAATTTGTTGTTGCCTAAATGTTTTTTGGTAGGTTTCCAAACTGCATTCCTTCCATCTATAGCATTTCTTAATGTTACTCAGTTCCTTTGGCTTTGATGCCTCATGATTGAGTATTTCTCTGTTCATGTAGACTGTGATTTTGCTGTGGTCTGATAGGGGCGTCAGTGGGCTGACTGTGAACGCTCTGAGAGACTCTGGGTTGAGGTCAGTGATAAAGTAGTCTACAGTACTACTGCCAAGAGATGAGCTATAGGTGTACCTACCATAGGAGTCCCCTCAAAGCCTACCATTGACTATGTACATACCCAGCTTGCGACAGAGCTGCAGGAGTGGTGAGCCGATTTTGTTGGTTATATTGTCATAGTTGTGCCTAGGGGGGCATATAGGGGAGGGAATGCTGTCACCTGCAGACAGGTGTTTGTTCCCCTGTATGCTGAGGGTGTCAGGTTCTTGTCCGGTTCTGTCTCTCTCTCTCTCTCTCTCTCTCTCTCTATCTCTCTCTGTCCCCCACACTATAATATTTGTACTCTTTCTTTTTCTCCCATGCACCCTTCCCTCCCTCCCTACTTTCTTCCCTCCACCTTTCCCTGTTTTGTCATTTCTCCTGCCAACCAGTAATGCTTAGCTCCCTGAACGATAAAACGACTGTTTTGACAAAAAACACTGCTGTTCTTTTCTACCCGCTTTCAAAGGAGCCTTCTCTGATGCGGGAGACAAATCAGGTCTGGTTGTGTGTTCTCAGTCTTGTTCCCACTTTGTAATAAAAAGAGAAATGGGGGGGAGAGAGGAAAGGGAAGGGAGAGAGGAAGAAAGAGAGAGAAAAAGTCAGAGTTAGAGGGAATTTCAGCATACAAACAGCAGCCAATCATGGAAATAGAAAACAAAGGAAGACAAACACATAACCCAAGAGAGAGAGAGAGAGAGAGCGAGAGAGACTGAGACCAATAGCTTTTGCCAGCCGAGAGTACTCAGCACCTCTGAACAGGGTGCTGGCAGTAATTTATGAAATGAGTGCAGAATTGTGCAAAAATGTCAGCAGTCAGTTGTCCACCTGTGGGTGGTCCGTAAAACAGTGCTCCGAACTATAGGCAGAAGAACTGCAGATCAACATTTTGTGCGATGTGTGTGGTCCTTTATTGATTCAGTTATATAGAGAGAGTTGAAGACAAAACAAGAGAGAAAAAGAGATAGAAGGATACAAATGTAATAGACACATAAGGAGGAGCCAAGGCAGGGCAGGGTAGGGCGGGGTAAGGCCATGGCTTTGCAGTGGTTAACACAAGGCCCGGAGAGACCGCTCTAGTGTTTGGCTGTAGCCCCTATCGCTGTGGAATTTCTGGTGAGACCTCACTACAAAAAAGGTTCCAAAAGGGTTATTCAGATGTCCCCAAAAGAGACCCTTTTTGGTTCCAGTTAGAACTCTTTTGGGTTCCATGTAGAACCCTTTCCACAGAGGAATCAAAAAGACTTCTACCTGGTACCAAAAAGGGTTCTTCAAAGGGTTCTCCTATGGGGACAGCTAAAGAACTTTTTTAGGTTCTAGATAGCACTTTCTTTTCTAAGTGTGTAGTGTTGGGCTGTAGCCCCCAGAGCCGTGGAGTTTCTGGGGCTTGTGAAAACTGAGCTCGTCCTAGTGAGAGAAAAGCCCAGGCCAGTACACACACACACTGGAGCGCTCCCGTACTCTCATCCTCCAGTGCTTGGCTCCGTTCAAGGCTTGCCAGGCTCAGTGTTTTGACAGCATGTGATAGCTAGGCCCAGCTCCAGACCCAGAAACCCAGAGAACCAGGCCCAGAGAACCGGAGACCTAGACCCAGAGACCCAGGCCCCTATGGCTGACTGCACTGCTCTACATGGAAGGACGGAGGGAGAGAGAGAAGGAGAGATTGGTAAGCTGCTCTGACAGCAGATGCTTAAAGTTAGTGAGGGAGATATGTCTCCAACTTCAGTGATTTTTGCAATTCTTTCCAGTCATTGGCAGCAGAGAACTGGAAGGAAAGGCGTCCTGGGTAGGTGTTGGCTTTGGGGATGACCAGTGAAATATACCTGCTACAGCGCGTGCTACGGGTGGGTGTTGCAATGGTGACCAGTGAGCTGAGATAAGGCGGAGCTTTACCCAGCAAAGACTTATAGATGACCTGGAGCCAGTGAGTTTGGTGACGAATATGTAGCGAGGACCAGCCAACGAGAGCATACAGGTCGCAGTGGTGAGTAGTATATGGGACAAAACGGATGGCACTGTGATAGACTGCATCCAATTTGCTAAGTAGAGTGTTGGAGGCTATTTTGTAAATGACATCGCCAAGGTCGAGGATCGATAGGATAGTCAGTTTTACAAGGGTATGTTTGGCAGCATGCGTGAAACAGGCTTTGTTGCGAAATAGGAAGCAGATTCTAGATTTAATTTTGGATTGGAGATGCTTAAAATGAGTCTGGAAGGAGAGTTTACAGTCTAGCCAGACACTTAGGTTTTTATAGTTGTCCACATATTCCAAGTCAGAACCGTTCATAGTAGTGATGCTAGTCGGGCGGGTGGGTGCAGGCAGTTATCGGTTGAAGAGCTCGCATTTAGTTTTGCTAGCATTTAAGAGCACTTGGAGGCCACGGAAGGAGTGTTGTATGGCATTGAAGCTCATTTGGAGGTTTGTTAACACAGTGTCCAAAGAAGGGCCAGATGTATACAGAATGGTGTCGTCTGCGTAGAGGTGGATCAAAGAATCACCCACTGTACACATCATTGATATATACAGACAAAAGATTTGGCCCGATAATTGAACCCCATGGCACCCCCATAGAGACTGCCAGAGGTCTGGACAACAGGTCCTCCGATTTGACACGCTGAACTCTATCTGAGAAGTAGTTAGTGAACCAGGCGAAGCAGTCATTAGAGAAACCAAGGCTGTTGAGTCTGCCGATTAGAATACGGTGATTGACAGAGATGAAAGCCTTGGCCAGGTCGATGAAGAATGCTGCACAGCACTGTATTTTATCGATGGCGGTTATGATATCGTTTAGGACCTTGAGCGTGGCTGAGGTGCACCCGTGACCATCTTAGAAACCGGATTGCATAGCGGAGAAGGTACGGTGATATTCAAAATTGTCGGTGATCTGTTTGTTAACTTGGCTTTCAAAGACATTAGAAAGGCAGGGCAGGGTGGATATAGGTCTGTAACAGTTTGGGTCTCGAGTGTCTCCCCCTTTGAAGAGGGGCATGACTGCGGCCGCTTTCCAATCTTGAGGAATCTCAGACGATACAAAAGAGAGGTTGAACAGACTCGCAGTAGGGTTTGCAACAATGGTGGCGGATATTTTTTTTTGAGGTAGAGGGAGAAGTAGAGGGAAGGAAGGATAAGGGTAGGGAGGACTGAAAACTGTTAGATTGAAAGATGATGGAGAGAAGGTAGGGAAGAACATGAGTGAGAAAGGAATATAATGATGAATGGAGGAAGGGAGTGAGAGAGAGAGGGAGGGAGGGTCGTGTGTGATGTAAACCATTTAGAGGTCCTCCCTCCTCTGCGCCTCTCCTCTGTTGTGCTGTACATCTAGCTGACACCTGGTTACACTGTCACCCCCTGACCACAGACCTCCATATAACACCACAGAGAGAGTTGAGAGGGTATGGATCATGAGTTCATCGGCTCTTGTGTTCTTCTGAAAAAAATATAATTATAGTTATCTAAATGTAGATAAACTTGTGTTTTCTTCCTACATCAAAACTTTCAAACCAAATTTTTAACAGTATTTCCTCAATGGATTCTTACTACCAAGGACTATCATGAAAAAACCTCTAACAAAGCAAAACATGCAGAAGAAGCACAGCGGAAACCTGGAAATAACACTCAACACAAAACTGAGTGAGTAATGTTTAGTCTAAAACAACTTCTGAAGCCCAAAAGTAAAAGACAATCATCTCTAGGTAATTTTGCTATATAAAGCTCAAATAATTAAGGTTACTAAGCTACCAAGCTGCTTGGACAGACCTGGCTGCAACTTAGCACTGAAGTGTGAAGTGAGAGGTGTGAAAACCCTTGAGCCTAACAATGGCAGCAGAGTTCCACAGCCTCTCCCACCCAAATGCAGAAGCCATTGAAGCCCCCTGCGCCATGGTGTATCCATGGACAGATTTCATCAGAGTACAGTACCCCTTGGATATAAAAAATAACACTATAAGGAATAAGTACAAAAAGAAGCTCTTCAAGGACAATCCAGAGACAATATTTGCTGACTGCTACAAATAATGTAAGCACACCATCCTCTGGCATAGCACAGTGCTATAAGAGCACACTACCCCATGTCAAGAGAGAGTGTTTTGGCCCAGTGTGGAAACTCAGAATACTAGACATTGAGGAAATTGAAGCAACCTCTGTCAACATGTACAAGTCTGGGACAGTAATGGTGCAGGGCATCTTCATGCAGTTCCAGTAGGACTTTTACAGGATCAAAGAGAGAGCACAGCAGACAAAGCTCTCTCTCTGTGACGACTGAAGTGGATGGAGAGTGTATAACGAGTCTGCTGAGAGTCGGGAAGCAAGTTCAGGGAGTGAATTCCTTTAAATTAATAAATTAAGAAAACAAGAAACACAAACAGCGGACCGACATGAAAGAAACAATGATGACTGGGGAAGAAACCAAAGGGAGTGACATTTAAAGGGCATTTAATCAAGGAGGTGATGGAGTTCAGGTGAGTGTCATTATGCGCAAATGCGCGTAATGCTGGTGAAAGGTGTGCGCCATAAACGAGCAGCCTGTTGACCTAGAGGCTGGAGAGGGAGCACACGAGTACCCCCTCCCCGACAAGCGGCTCCAGCTGCAGTATGCCAACCAAGATGATGATCCCGTGGATCAGGAGCGGACCGGTCACCTCTGCTAAGGCGTGGGAACCTCAATCACGGACTACAGGAAGAAACCCAGCCCAGTCACGGACCAGGATGTCTTGCTCCCAGGCAGACTAAATAACTTTTTGCCCGCTTTGAGGACAATACAGTGCCACTGACACGGCCTGCAACGGAATCATGCGGTCTCTCCTTCACTGCAGCCGAAGTGAGTAAGACATTTAAACGTGTTAACCCTCGCAAGGCTGCAGGCCCAGACGGCATCCCCAGCCGCGCCCTCAGAGCATGCGCAGACCAGCTGGCCGGTGTGTTTACGGACATATTCAACCAATCCCTATACCAGTCTGCTGTTCCCACATGCTTCAAGAGGGCCACCATTGTTCCTGTTCCCAAGAAAGCTAAGGTAACTGAGCTAAACGACTACCGCCCTGTAGCACTCACATCCGTCATCATGAAGTGCTTTGAGAGACTAGTCAAGGACCATATCACCTCCACCCTACCTGACACCCTTGACCCACTCCAATTTGCTTACCGCCCAAATAGGTCCACAGACGATGCAATCTCAACCACACTGCACACTGCCCTAACCCATCTGGACAAGAGGAATACCTATGTGAGAATGCTGTTCATCGACTACAGCTCGGCATTCAACACCATAGTACCCTCCAAGCTCGTCATCAAGCTCGAGACCCTGGGTCTCGACCCCGCCCTGTGCAACTGGGTACTGGACTTCCTGTCGGGCCGCCCCCAGGTGGTGAGGGTAGGCAACAACATCTCCTCCCCGCTGATCCTCAACACTGGGGCCCCACAAGGGTGCGTTCTGAGCCCCCTCCTGTACTCCCTGTTCACCCACGACTGCGTGGCCATGCACGCCTCCAACTCAATCATCAAGTTTGCGGACGACACAACAGTGGTAGGCTTGATTACCAACAACGACGAGACGGCCTACAGGGAGGAGGTGAGGGCCCTCGGAGTGTGGTGTCAGGAAAATAACCTCACACTCAACGTCAACAAAACTAAGGAGATGATTGTGGACTTCAGGAAACAGCAGAGGGAACACCCCCCATCCACATCGATGGAACAGTAGTGGAGAGGGTAACAAGTTTTAAGTTCCTCGGCATACACATCACAGACAAACTGAATTGGTCCACTCACACAGACAGCATCGTGAGGAAGGCGCAGCAGCGCCTCTTCAACCTCAGGAGGCTGAAGAAATTCGGCTTGTCACCAAAAGCACTCACAAACTTCTACAGATGCACAATCGAGAGCATCCTGGCGGGCTGTATCACCGCCTGGTATGGCAACTGCACCGCCCTCAACCGTAAGGCTCTCCAGAGGGTAGTGAGGTCTGCACAACGCATCACCGGGGGCAAACTACCTGCCCTCCAGGACACCTACACCACCCGATGCTACAGGAAGGCCATAAAGATCATCAAGGACATCAACCACCCGAGCCACTGCCTGTTCACCCCGCTGTCATCCAGAAGGCGAGGTCAGTACAGGTGCATCAAAGCTGGGACCGAGAGACTGAAAAACAGCTTCTATCTCAAGGCCATCAGACTGTTAAACAGCCACCACTAACATTGAGTGGCTACTGCCAACACACTGTCAATGACACTGACTCTACTCCAGCCACTTTAATCATGGGAATTGATGGGAAATTATGTAAATATATCACTAGCCACTTTAAACAATGCTACCTTATATAATGTTACTTACCCTACATTGTTCATCTCATATGCATACGTGATACTGTACTCTATATCATCGACTGCATCCTTATGTAATACATGTATCACTAGCCACTTTAACTATGCCACTTGGTTTACATACTTATCTCATATGTATATACTGTACTCGATATCATCTACTGTATCTTGCCTATGCTGCTCTGTACCATCACTCATTCATATATCCTTATGTACATATTCTTTATCCCCTTACACTGTGTATAAGACAGTAGTTTTTTTTTTTTGGAATTGTTAGTTAGATTACTTGCTCGTTATTACTGCATTGTCGGAACTAGAAGCACAAGCATTTCGCTACACTCGCATTAACATCTGCTAACCATGTGTATGTGACAAATAAAATTTGATTTGATTTGATTTGATTTGAACCTGTTGATCCGGCTAAGACTCGGGTGCATGATGACCTAGAGCGCCGGAGAGAGCGCATACGTGACAGTATCCCCTCCCCGGCGCGTTCGGCTCCAGCCGCAGGATGCCAACCACAGAGACGATCCCGGGGGTCTGGAGTGGACCGGTTGCCTCCGCAAGAGGTCCGTTAAATGACTAAAATGTCTATGTAAATGTAAAATGCAATATTACCTCTGTGTGTGTGTGTGTCTGTGTGTGTGTGTGTGTGTGTGTGTGTGTGTGTGTGTGTGTGTGTGTGTGTGTGTGTGTGTGTGTGTGTGTGTGTGTGTGTGTGTGTGTGTGTGTGTGTGTGTGTGCGTGCGTGCGTGCGTGCGTGTGTGTGTGTGTGTCTGTGTGTGTGTGTGTGTCTGTGTGTGTGTGTGTGTGTGTGTGTGTGTGTGTGTGTGGTGCGTGCGTGCATGTGTGCAGCGTGCGTGCATGTGTGCGTGCGTGTGTGTGTGCTGTGTGCAAGTGTGTGTGAGTGTGTAAACGTGCACCAGCCCCTTGGCCATGAGAAATTCAATGGCTCAATGCCATTTTCTCTCCATGACAATATAATCAACCTCAACTACATTCACTGTTATTCTTGCCCCTTGTGTGCCAACCCCAGCCCAGTTTGATATGAATTGGCTCTCACACACACAATAGACTGGGCCTGCCTTTGTTATCTAATTGGAGGGAGAGCAGAGAGGGTGTTACAGATTGGGAGTTCTAGGGATATTGCCATGGATATCCAGTTCTAGAAGGGGTTCCGTGTATCTGTGTTGCATGTTATATCAGCCTCATAACTCTGTTGGGGGGAGAGTAGGTTATGTCAGCCTCATAACTGTGTTGGGGGGAGAGTAGGTTATATCAGCTTTATAACTGTGTTGGGTAGGTTATATCAGCCACAGAACTGTTTTGGGGGAGAGTAGGTTATATCAGCCTTATAACTGTGCTGGTTAGGTTATATCAGCCTTAGAACTGTGTTGGGGGGAGAGTAGGTTATATCAGCCTTATAACTGTGTTGGGTAGGTTATATCAGCCTTATAACTGTGTTGGGTAGGTTATATCAGCCACAGAACTGTTTTGGGTAGGTTATATCAGCCTTATAACTGTGTTGGGTAGGTTATATCAGCCTTATAACTGTGTTGGGTAGGTTATATCAGCCACATAACTGTTTTGGGGGAGAGTAGGTTATATCAGCCTCAGAACTGTATTGGGGGAGAGTAGGTTATATCAGCCTCAGAACTGTATTGGGTAGGTTATATCAGCCTTATAACTGTGTTGGGTAGGTTATATCAGCCTTGTAACTGTATTGGGGGAGAGTAGGTTATATCAGCCTTATAACTGTGTTGGGTAGGTTATATCAGCCTTATAACTGTGTTGGGTAGGTTATATCAGCCACAGAACTGTTTTGGGGGAGAGTAGGTTATATCAGCCTCAGAACTGTATTGGGGGATAGTAGGTTATATCAGCCTCATAACTGTGTTGGGGAGAGTAGGTTATATCAGCCTCAGAACTGTGTTGGCAGAGGGAGAGTAGATTATATCAGCCTCATAACTGTGTTGGGGAGAGTAGGTTATATCAACCTCTTAACTGTGTTGGGTAGGTTATATCAGCCACAGAACTGTGTTGGGGGAGAGTAGGTTATATCAGCCTTATAACTGTGTTGGGTAGGTTATATCAGCCACAGAACTGTGTTGGGGGAGAGTAGGTTATATCAGCCTTATAACTGTGTTGGGGGAGAGTAGGTTATATCATCCTCAGAACTGTTTTGGGGGAGAGTAGGTTATATCAGCCTCAGAACTGTGTTGGGGAGAGTAGGTTATATCATCCTCAGAACTGTGTTGGCAGAGGGAGAGTAGGTTATATCAGCCTCAGAACTGTGTTGGGGAGAGTAGGTTATATCATCCTCAGAACTGTGTTGGCAGAGGGAGAGTAGGTTATATCATCCTCAGAACTGTGTTGGGGAGAGTAGGTTATATCAGCCTCATAACTGTGTTGGCAGAGGGAGAGTAGGTTATATCATCCTCAGAACTGTGTTGGCAGAGGGAGAGTAGGTTATATCATCCTCAGAACTGTGTTGGCAGAGGGAGAGTAGGTTATATCAACCTCATAACTGTTTTGGGGAGAGTAGGTTATATCAGCCTCAGAACTGTGTTGGGGAGAGTAGGTTATATCATCCTCAGAACTGTGTTGGGGAGAGTAGGTTATATCATCCTCAGAACTGTGTTGGGGAGAGTAGGTTATATCATCAGAACTGTGTTGGCAGAGGGAGAGTAGGTTATATCATCCTCAGAACTGTGTTGGGGAGGGTAGGCTATATCAGCCTCATAACTGTGTTGGCAGAGGGAGAGTAGGTTATATCATCCTCAGAACTGTGTTGGGGAGAGTAGGCTATATCAGCCTCATAACTGTGTTGGCAGAGGGAGAGTAGGTTATATCATCCTCAGAACTGTGTTGGCAGAGGGAGAGTAGGTTATATCAGCCTCATAACTGTTTTGGGGAGAGTAGGTTATATCAACCTCATAACTGTGTTGGGGACAGTAGGTTATATCAGCCTCATAACTGTTTTGGGGAGAGTAGGTTATATCATCCTCAGAACTGTGTTGGGGACAGTAGGTTATATCAGCCTCATAACTGTTTTGGGGAGAGTAGGTTATATCATCCTCAGAACTGTGTTGGCAGAGGGAGAGTAGGTTATATCATCCTCAGAACTGTGTTGGGGACAGTAGGTTATATCAGCCTCATAACTGTGTTGGGGGAGAGAGTAGGTTATATCATCCTCAGAACTGTGTTGGCAGAGGGAGAGTAGGTTATATCATCCTCAGAACTGTGTTGGGGAGAGTAGGTTATATCATCCTCAGAACTGTGTTGGCAGAGGGAGAGTAGGCTATATCAGCCTCATAACTGTGTTGGCAGAGGGAGAGTAGGTTATATCATCCTCAGAACTGTGTTGGCAGAGGGAGAGTAGGTTATATCATCCTCAGAACTGTGTTGGGGACAGTAGGTTATATCAGCCTCATAACTGTTTTGGGGAGAGTAGGTTATATCATCCTCAGAACTGTGTTGGCAGAGGGAGAGTAGGTTATATCAGCCTCATAACTGTTTTGGGGAGAGTAGGTTATATCAGCCTCATAACTGTGTTGGGGACAGTAGGTTATATCATCCTCAGAACTGTGTTGGGGACAGTAGGTTATATTAGCCTCATAACTGTTTTGGGGAGAGTAGGTTATATCATCCTCAGAACTGTGTTGGCAGAGGGAGAGTAGGTTATATCAGCCTCAGAACTGTGTTGGCAGAGGGAGAGTAGGTTATATCATCCTCAGAACTGTGTTGGGGAGAGTAGGTTATATCAGCCTCAGAACTGTGTTGGCAGAGGGAGAGTAGGTTATATCATCCTCAGAACTGTGTTGGCAGAGGGAGAGTAGGTTATATCATCCTCAGAACTGTGTTGGGGACAGTAGGTTATATCATCCTCAGAACTGTGTTGGGGAGAGTAGGTTATATCATCCTCAGAACTGTGTTGGCAGAGGGAGAGTAGGTTATATCATCCTCAGAACTGTGTTGGCAGAGGGAGAGTAGGTTATATCATCCTCAGAACTGTGTTGGGGAGAGTAGGTTATATCAGCCTCATAACTGTGTTGGCAGAGGGAGAGTAGGTTATATCATCCTCATAACTGTGTTGGCAGAGGGAGAGTAGGTTATATCAGCCTCATAACTGTGTTGGCAGAGGGAGAGTAGGTTATATCAGCCTCATAACTGTGTTGGCAGAGGGAGAGTAGGTTATAACATGATACTCCAATTTCTCAACACCAGGGACCAGCATGCGACCAGGTTCTGTCTTTCACCGTTGACGATATCTTAGATAATGTATTGATAAAAGATACCTGGTGCGTTCCAGGTTGTATACCACGTCATCGACTGCACAGATTTCCATGCCATATGATGTAGATTGCTGATATGTTAAACACCTATCTAGGCGTTGTGAGATCTGGCATGCATCTGCAATGTAGTTGGCCTGGAACGTGATCTATACGTTGACATTTGACCCAAGATTACCATAAGACAAACTGACCAACTGACCAACACATTTAATCAGGCTCTGGACTTACAGTGCAAACATGCCAATAAGGCATGTAACTGTGTGTCAAAAGAGAACGGTCAGCTTTTACTCCCTTGACCACATATTGACCCCTATAGACCTCTTTATGATTGTTTGTGTGTGTCACGATGAACTCAAGATGACCACTTGAAACCTTTCTGTGATAATGTGAACCGACTGAAGTATCTCTCTCTAAACACATTTAATCACAGGCAAGCATGTAGGCACTTACACACAAACATACACCTACACACACACAGTGGTGGACTGTCCAACCTAGTTTCCTGCATAGCTGTGTGGATGTGTCCTGACCTCTGTGCTCACAAGAACCCCCTCCCCTAACAGCTGCTTCCACATGCGTCACGCTAAACACTGTCCTCACACACCTGGGGATTTGGAGATGTTGCACTGTGCTCCCCATCTCAGAGTACAGGCTAAACAGAGGGTATAGTTATCAGTCTGAATGTAAGAGTTTACATTTGAAATAATTCCATTCAATTTAAGAAAATATGGTCCCATTTTATTTGAATTAAAGCTTGCTGTTGACCTGGTGCTGACCTAGAGATGACATGGTAAAATGCTAATTATTTCAAAATGACTAATTCACTACCCTCTAGGGTATAATGGGGATTTAGTCAAACAGTCATTGTTACGTCCCATTTGTTACAAAGTATTAACAAACCCTGTCAAATGATTTGCGGGAACAGTACCAGAAAGTACTCATTGTTACCATACCAGCTGAAACAGGACTGTAAAACAAAAGATCGCCGGGAAATATATTATGAAAACAAATATTCCTTTAAGAGTTGTAAATAAATTCACAGATTCAGAATAATCCACATACTTTGATGTGACTTTGTAACCAGATCCTTTCTCTTTTGATCTATCCAAATAATGAACAATATTAACAATATAATAATTAACTTTATCTTCAGCTGTTAAAGAGAACAGCCCATAAGGCAGTGATGACTGAGACTGTTTGATCCAGACAGAACACACCCTTTGGGGAAACACTGTTTGCTCAGACACAATTCATTAGGAGGATCGTTAGAACCAGAGAGGACAGCGTGTCCGCGGATGGAAATATGGATGTGTACATTACATGAAAAAAGCTGTCAAACTGTAGCATAAATCATGCACCCATCAACATGTGTGGGAGGGCTATGGCAACAAACCACAATTTACAGATGTCAGGCAAGGTTGGTTGAAACATTGTAGTTCTAGACTAACACACGGTAGAAAATGGCACATGAATTATAATAACAGGTCTTTATCACCATCCCTCTTTCTCCCTTTCTATGTGCTCTTCCATCTCTCTCTCTCTCAGTCTCTCATTGTGTCCTGATCTCTCTCGCTCTCACTCCTCTTCTCCCGCTCCCCCCATCTCTCTCTTCTCCCTTATTTATCTCCTCAACAGCCTGCAGATGTACAAGCATGCAAAAGAAAATAGGCAGCATCCCTCAGGCTTTGGCCAGCATGGAGAGACACGCTAGAAAAACCAAGCTCTCTAAAATGTACCAACAGCACAGCAAAAAAGTGAACCAGGACCACCCATGGAGGTGGCAAGACTGTAACCCAGACCAACACCAGCCTCTTGGTCCATCGCACTGTGGGACGTCCTGGGTCTGAGGAGAGAGTGGGAGTGTGGGGTGGCGGGGGAGAGACAGACAGAGAGAGATATAGACATGGACAGAAAAGGGGGGATCAAGCGAGAGAGAGAGAGGAAGAGAGAGTGAATATCAATGAGGAAAAAGCGAGCTCAGGGCAAACATGAGAGACTTGAAAGAGTAAAAAAGTAAGAAAGAGTGAGATGAGAAGTGGGGTGCCAAACCTGAAGAAGGATGCTTTGGTGTTAGCCAGTAGGCCTTTATTTTCATCCCCCAGCCATGATCTCCCTCTGTAATGGGCCCTGGATCCTCCAGAGCGATTCAGAACTCACTATTCTCAACACTTAAACAATTACTGCCCCCATCAATTACAGCCAAACCCCATCCACAGGCAACTGCCTGTATGTGTTGTGTTTTGGTGACTGTGCTTGTTAGGTTGAGCATACATGTGTGCGTGAGTGAAAGAGAGAGAGAGACAGAGAGGGAGAAAGAAAGAGAGAGTCAGAGACAGAGAGCGAGCGAGAGACAGAAAGAGAGAGAGGTACAGAAAGAGAGAAAGAAACACACAGAGAGAGAGGGAGAGAGCGAGAGAAAGAAAGAAAGAGACAGAGATGGAGAGACAGAGAGCAAGAGAGAGACAGAGACAGAAAGAGAGAGACAGAGAGAGAGAGACAGAGAGAGAGAGAGAGAGAGAGAGAGAGAGAGAGAGAGAGAGAGAGACAGAGAGAGAGAGACAGAGACAGAAAGAGAGAGACAGAGAGAGAGAGACAGAAAGAGAGAGAGAGTTTGAGTTTTAAATAATCTTTATTGGGTCTGGGAGCCCACCACACAATAAATACTCAAACAAAACCATAGTTACACATCAATTAAAAACACAACTCCAATTCCTCCTCCACAGTAACTAATCACAACAGCCTCTGAATACCCCATATACTCATAAACAGATCAATATTGTTGATAAGTTTATAATAGGCAAATTCAAACCTTAGTCTCGCTGCCAACATTCCCTCCAGCATTCCCACCACATCCACAGACCCCTGTCCCCAAATACTGTTCTTTCGGGTCTTCCATATCGCTAATTTTGCTGCCCCTAACACAAAATTAAGCAACACAACTACACCCTTTTGACTAAACCTGTACTTTGGCCCAAATATTTACAGTTGGGATGAGAAATCCTCTCCCAACGCTGAGAACTAATTGGTGATCAGGTCAATCATCCCGACCAACCTGGGACACTGTAAAAACAAATGTGCCAGAGTTTCAAACTCAGCACATAATGGACACCCCTCCCCAACAGTAGGATCCAGGTGTACCAGATAGATATTGGTGGCTATAGCTCCATGTATTATCCTCCATTGGAGGTCAGCTGTCCTCTTATCTTCATTGGGATAGGGGGCAGCATTTTCACTTTTGAATGAAAAGCGTGCCCAGAGTAAACTGCCTGCTACTCAGTCCCAGATGCTAATATATGCATATTATGAGTAATATTGGATAGAAAACACTCTGAAGTTTCTAAAAATGTTTGAATGATGTCTGTGAGTATAACAGAACTCATATGGCAGGCAAAAACCTGAGAAAAAAATCCAACCAGGAAGTGTGAAATCTGAGGTTTGTAGTTTTCAACTCAGCCCCTATTGAAGATACAGTGGGATATTGGTCATCTAGCACTTCCTAAGGCTTCCACTAGATGTCAACAGTCTTTAGAACGTTGTTTCCGGCTTCTACTGTGAAGGGGGGCTGAATAATAAGTCAGAGGTATGCCAGCAGCCACGAGCTCGTGACACGTGGTCATGTGAAAGTTATTTCGCGTTCCATTGCTTTTCTACAGACAAAGGAATTCTCCGGTTGGGACATTATTGACGATTTATGTTAAAAACATCCTAAAGATTGATTCTGTACTTCGTTTGTGTAATGCTCCGGGTGTCGTGGGTGTGGAGTCAGACGCAGGAGACAGAGAGTGCAATGCTGTGCTCTTTAATGCACAAACACACCACAGGGTGCTCACAACAATAACGGCCCCAAACACGGGGGACGAAAAATGTACAACTGAAATACACGACCAGGAACAAACACGTTCCTCTACTAAGAACCGAAGGTCACAATAATTAATCCCGCACAACAAACAGGCAGGCTGGCTGTCTAATAAAGCCCAACTAATCATTCACAAACAGGTGCTACCAATAAACATACAAGGAGGGGGAGGAAAGACAATCAGTGGCAGCTAATAGGCCGGTGACGACGACCGCCGAGAGCCACCCGATCGGGAAAGGAAGCCACCCTCGGTCGGACTCGTGACAGTTTGATATGTTTCTACGACCAGTAATATAACTTTTTGGACTTTTCGCCCGACCTTTCCGCTGGACTTGCACATGCGTTTGGATTTGTTTACCAAACGCCCTAACAAAAGGAGGTATATGGACATAAATGATGAACTTTGTCAAACAAATCAAACATTTATTGTGCAACTGGGATTCCTGGGAGTGTATTCTGATGAAGATCATCAAAGGTAAGTGAATATTTATAATGCTATTTCTGACTAATGTTGACTACACAACATGGCGGATATTTCTTTGGCTGGTTTGGGCTCTGAGCGCCGTAGTCAGATTATTGCATGGTATGCTTTTTCCGTAGTTTAAAAAAATCTGACACAGCGGTTGCATTAGTTTATCTAAAGTTTATCTAAAATTCCATGTATAATAGTTGTATCTAGTATCAATGTTTATGATGAGTATTTCTGTGAATTGATGTGGCTCTCTGCAAAATCACTGCATGTTTTGGAACTACTGAACATAACACGCCAATGTAAAATGAGATTTGTGGATATAAATATGCACTTTATCGAACAAAACATACATGTATTGTGTAACCTGAAGTCCTATGAGTGTCATCTGATGAAGATCATCAGAGGTTAGTGATTAATTTTATCTCTATTTCTGCTTTCTGTGACTTGGTGGTGACCTAACATAATCGTTTGTGGAGCTTTCGCTGTAAAGCCTTTTTGAAATCAGACAATGTGGCTGGATTAACGAGACTTTTATCTTTAAAATGGTACCTAATACTTGTATGTTTGAGACATTTGATTCATGAGATTTCTGTTTGAATTTGGCACCCTGCAATTTCACTGACTGTTGGTGAGGGGTTCCGCCAGCGGACAGGTTATCAATAGGCAGTTTGTGTAATGATAGCCAACAGCCTTTTGGGGAGGCACCTGGACCGAGCACACCCGCCCAACTTGTCAATTTTTTTGCAGAAATACTCATAATAAACATTGATAAAAGATACAAGTGTTATTCACAGAATTAAAGACAGACTTCTCCTTAATGCAACCGCTGTGTCAGATTTTTAAAAAACTTTACGGAAAAAGCATAATCTGAGAACGGCACTCAGAACCCAAAACAGCCAGAGGAATATCCTCCATTTTGGAATCAACAAAGTTAGAAACCACACCATAAATATTCACTTACCTTTGATGATCTTCATCAGAAGGCACTCCCAGGAATCCCAGTTCGACAATAAATGACTGATTTGTTCCATAAAGTTCCATCATTTATGTCCAAATAGCCACTTGTTGTTAGCGTGATCAGCCCAGTAATCCACCTTCATGAGGCGCAGGCACTTCCGTTACAGTCCTTTAGAAACATGTAAAATGATGTATGGAATCAATCTTTAGGATGTTTTTAAACATAAAACATCAATAATTTTCCAACCGGAGAATTCCTTTGTCTTCAGAAAAGCACTGGAACGAGAGGTAACTCTGTCGGGATCGCGCGTCATGAGACCAAGGCTCTCTACCAGACCACTGACTCAAAGAGGTCTCCTGAGTCCCTCCTTTATAGTAGAATCCTCATTCTAGTTTCTAAAGACTGTTGACATCTAGTGGAAGTCGTAGGAAGTGTAACTTTATCCATATCTCAATGTGCATTCGGTAGGCCAAGCTTTGAAAAACTACAAACCTCAGATGTTCCACTTCCTGGTTGGATTTTTCTCAGGTTTTCACTTGATGAGTTCTGTTATACTCACAGACATAATTCAAACAGTTTTATAAACTTCATTGACTTTTAGAAACTGAGCGCCTGAGATAGGCTGAGCAAGTCTAAAACCACACTCAGCCTCTACTGTCATAGGCCAACAGACGGGTTGGAACTATGTCTATCACAGTATAAGAACAGCTGTTTACATAGATCCTGTCAGTTCTCTGCTTGCCTTGTGTGGTGATACAGTGAACCCGTATATATGAAAATTGCATTTGCCATTTAATGCTTGAATTTAATTAAAGATAATTAAAGACAGATTCTGACTTTTATTTTTCCTGATACCGGATTCGAAAGACGCAACCTTTCATGACCACGATGAAAATGGAAGAAAAACAAATCAAAATGTGGACAGACTCGACGATCGTGCTGCATTGGATTTGCAGCTCAGCTCAACCTGTGTTGGAGCTTGAAAGGTACAGCAAACTGAAAAGAGTGTTCAGAGTCACCGCCTGGATAAAGAGATTCAAAGCCAATGCTCGTACAAACATACGTAAAGATGCAAGGTGAACTGACTGTTGACAAACTGTTTGATGCAGAAAAGTACTGGATTAAGGTAACACAACAACAGAGTTTTGGACAGGAGATCAAACTACTAAAGGCAGGAAAAAGCCTAAACAATGACTGTAAAATCAGAGAACTGAAACCGTTCCTGGACGAACACAAACTACTCAGTGTAGGAGGAAGACTGCAACAGTCCAACTTCACATTCAGAGAGAAGCACCCATGGCTGATGAATTCTGGAGCAAGAGACACTATAGTACAAATCAGAGAGCAATACTGGATCTTGCGTGCTAGGCAGCTTGTCAAGAGCACAATGGCAAGATGTATAAAGTGCAAGGGATTCAAGGCAAGGGCCGGACAGCAGGTCACTGCACCTTTACCAAAAGACAGAATAACTGAATCCCCACCATTCGAAGTCACAGGTGTGGATCTACTCAGACAATGCAAAAACGTTCAAGAGAGCTGATCAGGACTTGAAAGAGCTGTGGAAGGCAATCAAAGAGCCCCAACTCTTGGCGTTCTTCTCAGAAAGGTGCATCACCTGGAGGTTCATCGCCGAGCGAGCAGCCTGGTGGGGTGGATTCTGGGAAAGACTCTTCAGGTCAGTGAAAACATGCCTGCGAAAGGTTCTTGGGAGAGCTTCACTCAACTTTGAAGAGATGTGCACAGTCCTGACAGAGGTTGACGCTATCCTAAATTCTAGGCCTCTGACCTTCGTGCACAATGAAGTGGATGAACCACAACCCCTGACCCCAGCACACTTCCAAAGAGAATAACCTCTTTGCCTCCAAAGCCATTTCCAGCTGACACTCAGCACCCAACGCTAAACAAGGAGGAAATGACACGCAGATGGAAGTACAGGCAGAGACTTGTGACCAGCTTCTGGAACAGTTGGTGAAGAGACTACTTGCTGGATCTAAAGTCAGCACACCGCTGTGACACACCACAGCCCACCCCACTGAAAGCGGGTGACGTTGTACTCATTGGAGAAGATAACACACCCAGACAAACCTGGAAACTAGGAAAGATTGAGGAACTGTTTCTAGGCTGAGATGGCCTAGTTAGGTCATATTCAGTTCGTACTGCTTCAGGGACTTTGTTCAGGAGACCTATTAAGTTGATATACTGCCTAGTGATTATCCTGACTTTTCGCTAGCAACTTACTTTTATTGTTCTGTAGAATCTAAAGTTGTTAAATGTAACGTGAACAAGTATTATTACTAAAAGAAGCTTTAATTTCAAACCCGAAGTCCCGAGTCATTACTTTGAAGATAGTTATTCTATATTGGTTCAATCGCCAGACTATATAACTGCCCTGACATTGGGCATCCCTGCCTGGACAGGGATGAGGCAACTCAAAACCACACCACACCTTCACCATACACGAGGCCCCAGCATACAGTAAATTCATCCAAGACAAAACATCCCCAAACCCAAAGGCTTTCATTGTTTTAAACAACTACTGGTGGTCCACACGATCAAAAGCCTTCTCCTGATCCAAAGAAAGTAAACACACGTTTACATCAGACAGTTTACAAATGTCTAAAACAACAATAGAAGAATCAGGTACACTGTAGGACTGGTCCTTGTGGACCAACAATCCCAGATACTCTTTCAACCTGTTTGAGAGATATTTAGAAACTATTTTATATTCTGCGTACAGCAAAGCAACAGGTCTCCAATTTTTATGAGTGCCAAATCCCCTTTTTTTGGCAACAGTGAAAGCACCGCAAGTTGACAGGATACAGGAAGAGAACCCTCATGAAAAGATTCACACACTACTTCATAAAAATCCTCCCCAATAGACCCCCAAAAGTGCTTATAAAACTCAGATGGTAAACCATCAATGCCAGTGTCTCGGCCTGTTGAGCGCTGCATAACTGCCGTGGACAGCTCTTGCAGTGTAATGTCAGAGTCCAATGCGACTACCTGCTCAGGTCCCAATTGAGGAAGACCGTGTAACAACTGTTCAGTACACAGAGAGTCACAATCCTCTGACTTATAGAGGGCAGAGTAGAACTCTACGGCATGTTGACGCATTTCACTGTCATCCGTGGTCACCTTCCCATCAGGGAGACGAAGGCAGACCATCTGTTTACGTTGCAATGTCATCCGTGGTCACCTTCCCATCAGGGAGACGAAGGAAGACCATCTGTTTACGTTGCAATGTCATCCGTGGTCACCTTCCCATCAGGGAGACGAAGGCAGACCATCTGTTTACGTTGCAATGTCATCCGTGGTCACCTTCCCATCAGGGAGACGAAGGCAGACCATCTGTTTACAATGTCATCCGTGGTCACCTTCCCATCAGGGAGACGAAGGCAGACCATCTGTTTACGTTGCAATGTCATCCACCTTCCCATGGTCACCCATCTTCCCAATGTCATCAGGGAGACAGACCATCTGGCAGACCATCTGTTTACGTTGCAATGTCATCCGTGGTCACCTTCCCATCAGGGAGATGAAGGAAGACCATCTGTTTACGTTGCAATATCAGGTTTACGTTGCAATGTCATCCGTGGTCACCTTCCCACCAGGGAGACGAAGGCAGACCATCTGTTTACGTTGCAATGTCGACTGTCCTAGGTTAAAAAAAAGCGCTAGGAACATCCATATCCTTGAGGGTGAGGGAAGCGAAACGAGACCTAATCAAGGCACCCTTCACTCTTTCATGCAGAAACGACCTCAGTTTGTGTCTCTTGTCCTTGTTCATGACTAGTCCAGGGACATTCTGAGTGAGCAGTTTCAATTCAATAGATTTGATGTCCTGTTCAAGGGCCCTGATAGTCTCTTTAACTTCAATATGAGACAGAGCAGTATACTGTTGACAATATAATCATATTTGGGCCTTCCTAACCTCCCACCATTGTCTCAAGGACTCAAAATTCCCTTTTGTAACCCTCAATTTTTCCCAAAACAACAAAAACCTTTCACAAAACATGACATCGTATAACAATTTAACATTAAAATACAAGTAAGATGATGACCTTCGTGGACAGGACAAGTGAATTTCAACAGTAACAATATGGTGATCAGAGAAACCCACAGGAGTAATATCACACCTTCCAACCCTACTACAGAAGTGATCAGATATATACAACCTGTCTAACCTTCCAACCCTACTACAGTAGTGATCAGATACAAAATAAAAACACCAAATAATGCACGCAGAGCAGATTTAGGACGATGCCCGCTAATTATTAGAATCCAGAAAGGAGCTGTTAAATTCCACAACCACACTAAAGGAATGATTCCCAAACCTTCCATAATCAAGCCATCACCTACAGAGAGATCAACCTGGAGAAGAGTCCCCTAAGCAAGCTGGTCCTGGGGCTCTGTTGACAAACACAAACAGACCCCACAGAGCCCCAGGACAGCAACACAATTAGACCCGACCAAATCATGAGAAAACAAAAAGATAATTGCTTGATACATTGGAAAGAATTAACAAACAAACAGTGCAAACTAGAATGCTATTTGGCCCTAAACAGAGAGTACACAGTGGCAGAATACCTGACCTCTGTGACTGACACAAACTTAAGGAACGCTTTGAATATGTACATACTCAGTGAGCATAACCTTGCTATTAAGAAAGGCCGCTGTAGGCAGACCTGGCTCTCAAGAGAAAACAGGCTATATAAACACGGCCCACAAAATGAGGTGGAAACCGTGTTGCACTTCCTAACTTCCAGTCAAATGTATGACCACATTAGAGACAACTATTTCCCTCAGAGTGCACAGACCCACACACATTGTTCATTCATTCTCTGAGCGAGAGAGCGCAAAGATGAGAATGAGAACCGGAGGTAAACTTTGTTAGCTTGCTATTACTATAGCACATTTTGTTAGCCCATGATGATGATATTCAGAGTTATTGACCTCACCGTAAACCAGATTCAAATAACTTACATTTCAACTCAAAAGCTGCACTGACAGATAACATTAAGTTAACAAACTAACTACAGTAACTAACTAACTAACTAACTAACTAACTAACTAACTAACTAACGTGAGGGACTACCCAGTCTAGCTAGCAGTGATGCTTAATTAGCAACCTAGCAAATTATGTGAGCTGGGTTTTGACAGTACAGTTATTGATTAGCTATCTGGACACTGAATATAACTGTTGGACCTCTGTTCACCACCGAACAAAGTATCACTAACTAACCAATAATTGTCTAATCAAGTAGTGTCCTAATATGCAAAAAAATACTAATAAAGATAGCTAGCTAACTTAAGGCTAACATGGCTAACATGACGTAAGCTACTTTTGGTAACGTCAGCTCAATTAGCTAGCTATCTGTTGAAAAAACAAAGCTGGAGTAAGCCGAGTACATTTTCTTTCAAATTTAGACATACAGAATTGAAGATGCAGCTCAGAAAACACAGAGCCGGTTGTTGTATTTGTAGGAGGAAGTGAATACAATGTGTGTGTGTGTGTGTGTGTGTGTGTGTGTATGTATGTGTGTGTGTGTGTGTGTGTGTTTACAATACAATTATTTAGCATCTAGCTCCATAGATGGGTTGGCTGACAACGTCACAAAAACGATGTGCATAATTCCATGGGGCAAAAGTAAGCCTGTTGTGATTCTGGGTGGCCAGATTTCTAGCAAGAATGACACTGCCATGTGGGGAATCATAAGTGGCTTGTTTCAGCATGTTTCATCATGTTATTGATACCATGTTTTGTTTTGAGTTGTTTTGACTGATTTCATGTCAATGCAAATACGGCTAAAATTCTCTAGCTAGCTGACCAACAACTGTAACGATGTATTTGAAACAACAAGTGGTCATTGTGCAAATGTATTGTTTTCAATAAACATTGGTGACTAAATAAAGCTTACATGTTAACAATCTAAGCAAACCTCATCTGTTTTGTCCCATGGTTGCACACATTTAGATTTTGTCGCTAAAGCAACAAAGAGAACACAGGTTTTGTGGTTAGTGAAGGGTAAGACAGTTGAATGTAAATCAGGTTTAAGATCACCAACTGCAAATATCATGAAACAGAAATGATCTCAGATTTTACCTTACGCTCACTTCAGTGAAACATTATTTGTTCATATTTTGTGTGTGTGCGTATATTGCTTCTGTGTGTGTTTGTCTGTTCAGAATATTCCATATTGCTATGGCGTCTCTGTAATATAGGAGTTCCAGGGAAGCAGAACTTCAGACAGCAAGGAAGAGAGGCGAGCAGACAGGACAGAGTGAGAACATAGAGAGGGGCGAGGCCCACACAAAACAAACATGGTATATTCCTGTCAAGCCAGAGGAAGTAGTCCTTGCTAAACATTACCTCTCAAAAAAAGAAAGATGCCACTTCTGACGTCCTGTGTGTATGAATTGTTAGAACCTGATAGGTTCCCATCACTGAAGGCAATCATGCCATGCTGACCATCCCAGTTAGGCGCCGTGAGAGATCTTTCAGTGCATTAAGACGTCTACATACCTGGTTTAGGAGTTATACATACTAACACTCTTGGGAAAGAGTGAAGTCATAGACAGGTTTGCACCTACAGTTTCATTTAGTTTAATTTCTAATATTTATGGATGGACTAACATCCTAGTACTCTGTGATATAACTCAAAAACATTGTGAATATTTATTTGGAGAAAGGATTGTATGCTGGTAGGCACATGTGTGTAACATTGTGAAGTGTTGTTACTACAGGCTGTTGAAGGGGGAATTTGTTTTTGTGTAATTAATTAGGTAACATTTTTGTCCTGTAGCTAATTGACCTTGGAATCTGCGATTTATAACCACAAATATAATAAAATCATGATTTTCAAGCGTTTGATGCCTGCTGTCAGAGTGTGCACAACTGGTGGAAGGAAGTCAGGTGCAGGAGAGCAGAGAGGAGTGAAGAGGCACATTTGATTTAGACAGAGGAAAACAGCCGGACGCAACCGAGGAACAAGGCGGGAGCACAAATACACACAATGGTACAAAGAACAAAACCACGGGTTACACCAAAATACCTGGCGCAAAACCAGCCACACACAGACATGGGGGGAACAGAGGATAATATACACGTAGAGTAATGAGGGGATGTAAATCAGGTGTGTGGAAAAACAAGACAAAACAAATGGAAAATGATAGGTGGAGCGGCGATGGATAGAAGACCGGTGACGTCGACCGCCGAACGTCGCCCGAACAAGGAGAGGGACCAGTGGGAGTCGTGACACTTGCGTTTGTACATATTATCTGCAAAGGTTTTGTCCCCCTCCCGACTCTACAGTTATAATACAATTCTACTGCTAATGTGAGTTTATTTAGTTCCAACATACCGTCATCCTGCTATGTTGCACGTAACTACAACATTCTTTCATGCAAAACATTCATTTGTGGTTTAGGCTTTCACCAATTGGAATATTTTGCAACTGAACAGTGCATGCAGCATGACTATCTCACATTATTTTGCAGTAAACTGACCAACATCAACATGAGGCTTTTTTTTATTGCCAATCAAATATTGCATATGGTTTATGAAAACATTGCAACAAAATGACAAATACGTTTTTCAACAATTTTTCTTAATGGAAAATTACGACATAGTTTTGCACTTGGAATTTGTACTTGCCAGTAGATTTGTACCTGCAAATATATTATTGACAACATTTTCCATGTGTTTAGTTGCCACAATCCATTGAATTAATAATAAGAAGTGTTAATTATTAGGCGTCAGGAGAGCACAGAACATGGTAGAAAGCAGTGAGATATGCAACATAGCGTTATGTTTCTGCATAATTTTCACTGCTAGCACACGGGACACTTCATTTCGGTTGTGCAGGAATGAAATCTCCCCCCCAGAGTCCGATCTTCAGGGCTGAGCCCCAGAACTTCAAGGCTGAGCCCCGGATGTTCTGAATGTCTAGTGACGTCCCTGCCCACAAAGAATTCGAAAACAAATCAAATTTGTTGAGTGAAATACCACGGTGTGCCGTTACAGAAGCAAGAAGTGTGACCTGCTGCCACAAGAAAAGGGCAACTAGTGAAGAACAAACACCATTGTAAATACAACCCATATTTATATTTATTTATTTCCCCTTTTGTACTTTAACTACTTGCATATCATTACAACACTGTACATAACCATAATATGTCTCTTCCTTTAGAACTTTTGTGAGTGTAATGTTTATTGTAAAAATTGTATTGTTTATTTCACTTTTGTTCAATGTCTATTTCACTTGCTTTGGCAATGTAAACATGTTTTCCATGCCAATAAAGCCATTTGAATTGAATTGATTTGAATTGAGAGAGAGAGAGAGATACAAACAGAGAGAGACACAGAGAGAGACACAGAGAGAGAGACAGAGAGAGAGAGAGAGAGAGAGAGACAGAGAGAGAGAGACAGAGTAGAGAATGCAGCATGTGTGTTTGGGAGTGTCAGCTACTGTATGAGAGCATGTATGACTGTGTGCATCCAGCAAATGGTACCGGATCATCGGTTCTTGGACCAACAGGCTCCTGAACAGCTTCTACCCCCAAGCCATAAGACTGCTAAATAGCTAATTAATGGTTATCCAGACTATCTGCACTGACCCTATCTTGCACTGAGTCTGTGCACACTCACAAGACTATACAGTATATGTACGCTATATACACACTCACACACACACAGACAAACACACACTACACTGACACTCTCAAACAAAACCCACACACATTCACCTACACGACATACACACACACACACACACACACACATAACACACACACTAACCAACGCATACTGACAACACAAACACACATACACACACGCATACCAACACAACACAAGCAGATGATGAATGTAAAAGTGTGTGTGTGTGTGTTTGTGGTATCTGTGTGCGTTCGAGCTTGTGTGTGGTGTACATTTGTTTTCAGAGATGTCCTGCTATGGCTAGCAAGTTTCTGAGACAGACGAGTTAACATTTTCGTTGGAACTCTGTCTATTAGTTCACACATGGGATGTCATGGGACTTCTGTCTGCCTATTGTGCTGTATATTCATGTGTGTATGTCTCTGAGTGTGTGATTGTATATGTTTGACGGGGTTGTTTTGTGTATGTGTGTGTGTGCTTGCATGTATGCTTGTTGAGCCTGCATATGTCTGGAAAGAGAAAGGGCAAGAGACAAATCGAAAAGGGAAAACTGATTATGTTTGTGGAAAAATATCATAAAAGGTTGGGCTGGACATTACGTAGGGGTTTCCTCTGTGAAATATGAAAAGGAACTCAGGACTCTTTGAGGTAAGGAGTTGGCCTCCTCATGATGTCTTCAGTTCTGACAGGTCAGTTGAAAGGTGTTTCTGAACCAACTCTATAGGGTGGTGGGCTACCTTTTTGTAGCACAAAAGAACATTTCAAAGTTTATTAAATAATTGCCTCCGTACAACACACATGATTGTTGAAAAAAAGTTTCAAATTAAATCACATTGCACGATTACAATTAGGTTTAAGTTATTTATTTAAATAAGCACTACTTAAATAGTCCCTACTTTATAAAATCAATTGTTGAAGAAAGGATTAAAAATTAAATCAAGCTGCCAGATTATAATGAGGTTTATGGTCATTTTTGTGGTTTGCACAGTTCTTTTGCACTATGAAGATGTCGCCCAATGTCGTCTTGTTCAGATCTGTCCTAACCTCACAAAGTCGTCACCTTCCCTAACAACTGAAATAACTGTTGCCGGGCATTTACGGCTTAGACTGACCCCTCTACGGGGACTGAGGTGCGTCCCAAGTGGCACCCTATTCCCTTTATAGTGCACTAATTTTGACCAGGGCCCAGTGCACAAAATAGGGAACAGGGTGCCACTTGGGACTGAGTTCAACACTTTACTGTGTGGCTTGTATATACAGTAGTGTATAGTCCAGATTGACAGCAGCACAGATTGATCCTGCGTTGTGTGGTCAGTGTCTAAGGCCAGATTGACAGTTTCCCGCTATTAGCATGCCTTTTGTGCGCAGCGTGCTCGGAAAATACAGTCGACCCCTCAGAAACACTGTTGTCCTTTTGTTATCAGCGGCCAAAATCACCAACAGAGTGATCCAAACGCAGTAAAATATCCCAGAACAAACAAACATTCTCACTTTGCATCCATCTCAACTGTGTGTGTCTTGGGTCGTAAAACGAAAATCACTTTTAGAAGGAGAAAAAGAGGGCTTTTTTTTATTCTTGTGGGAAAAGAAACTGTACGTTAGCTGCAGCCCAAGTCTCTTTGGAAAATATATGAATGACTTGTTATTTCTGCAATTATGGGTAAATGATGTACATTTGTCACGGGTGCGGACAACGGAACTCTTGAACTCTCAAATGTACAGTACCAGTCAAAAGCTTGGACACACCTACTCATTCAAGGGTTTTTCCTTATTTTTACCATTTTCTACATTTTTGAATAATAGTGAAGTCATCAAACTATGATATAACACATATCGAAACATGTAGGAACCAAAAACGTCTTAAACAAATCAAAATATATTTTAGATTTTAGATTCTTCAAAGTAGCCACCCTTTGCATTGATGACAGCTTTGCACACTCTCAACCAGCTTCCCCTTGAATGCTTTTTCTTGAAGGAGTTCCCACATATGCTGAGCACTTGTTGGCTGATTTTCTTTCACTTTGCGGTCCAACTCATACCAAACCATCTCAATTGGGTTGAGGTTGGGTGATTGTGGAGGTCAAGTCATCTGATGCATCACATTTATTGGTCAAATAGCCCTTACACAGCCTGGAGGTGTGTTTTTGGTCATTGCTGGTTAAATGTACCTTGAATTCTAAATAGAGCTCTGACAGTATCACTAGCAAAGCACCCCCACACCACCACACCTCCTCCTTCATGCTTCATGGTTGGAACCACACATGTGGAGTTCATCCGTTCAACTACTCTGTGTCTCACAAAGACATGGCGGTTGGAACCAAAAATCTCAAATTTGGACTCATCAGACCAAAGAACAGATTTCCACCAGTCTAAAGTCACATTCCTTGTGTTTATTGCCCCAAGCAAGTTTCTTATTTTTATTGGTGTCCTTTAGTAGTGGTTTCTTGCAGCAATTTAACCATGAAGGCCTGATTCACACAGTCTCCTCTGAACAGTTGATGTTGAGATGTGTCTGTTACTTGAACTTTGTGAATAATTTATTTTGGGTTGCAATCTCTGAGGCTGGTAATATGGACTTGGTCTTTTACCAAATAGGCCTATCTTCTTTATACCAACCCTACCTAGTCACAACACAACTGATTGGCTCAAACACACTAAGAAGGAAATAAATTCAACAAATGAACTTTTAACAAGGCACACCTGTTAATTGAAATGCATTCCAGGTGACCACATCATGAAGCTGGTTGAGAGAATGCCAAGAATGTGCAAGGCTGTCATCAAGGCAAAGGGTGGCTACTTTGAAGATCTCAAATTTAAAATATATTTTCATTCTTTAAACACTTTTTTTGGTTACTACATGATTCCGTATGTGTTATTTCAAAGCTTTGATCTCTTCACAATTATTCTGCAATACAGAAAATATATATATATATATTTTTTTTTTCACCTTTATTTAACCAGGTAGGCTAGTTGAGAAAAAGTTCTCATTTGCAACTGCGACCAGGCCAAGAAAAAGCATAGCAATCTGACACATACAACATCACAGAGTTACACATGGAATAAACAAAACATACAGTCAATAATACAGTAGAAAAAAGAAAACAAAAAAGTCTACATACAGTGAGTGCAAACGAGGTAAGATAAGGAAGTTAAGGCAGTAAATAAGCATGGTGGCAAAGTAATTACAATATAGCAATTAAACACTGGAATGATAGATGTGCAAAAGATGAATGTGCAAGTAAAGGAGTGCAAAGGAGCAAGATAAATAAAAAATACAGCATGGGGATGAGGTAGATAGATGGGCTGTTTACAGATTGGATGGTAGTATATGAGCTTTGGTGACAAAACGAATGGCACTGTGATAGACTGCATCCCATTTGTTGAGTAGAGTGTTGGAGGCTATTTGATAGATTTTACGGTTTTACAAGGGTGTGTTTGGCAGCATGAGTGAAGGATGCTTTGTTGCGAAATAGGAAGCCGATTCTAGATTACATTTTTGATTGGAGGTGCTTAATGTGAGTCTGGAAGGAGAGTTTACAGTCTAACCTGACACCTAGGTATTTGTAGTTGTCCACGTATTCTAAGTCAGAGCCGTCCAGAGTAGTGATGTTGGATGGGCGGGCAGGTGCGGACAGTGATCGACTGAATAGCATACATTTAGTTTTACTTGCATTTAAGAGCAGTTGGAAGCCACGGAAGGAGAGTTGTATGGGATTGAAGCTCGTCTGGAGGTTAGTTAACACAGTGTCCAAAGAGGGGCCAGAAGTATACAGAACTGTGTCATCTGCGTAGAGGTGGATCAGAGAATCACCAGCAGGAACGACAATATTGATGTATACAGAGAAGAGAGTCGGCCCGAGAATTGAACCCTGTGGCACCCCCATAGAGACTGCCAGAGGTCCAGACAACAGGCCCACCGATTTGACACACTGAACTCTATCAGAGAAGTAGTTGGTAAACCAGGTGAGGCAATCATTTGAGAAACCAAGGCTGTCGAGTCTGCCAATAAGAATGTGGTGATTGAGTTGAAAGCCTTAGCCAAGTCGAAGAATTCGGCTGCACAGTAATGTCTTTTATCGATGGCGGTTATGATGACATTTAGGACCTTAAACGTGGCTGAGGTGCACCCATGACCAGCTCTGAAACCAGATTGCATAGTGGAGAAGGTACAGTGGGATTCGAAATGGTCAGTAATCTGTTTGTTAACTTGGCTTTCAAAGACCTTAGAAATACAGGGTAGGATAGATTTAGGTCGGTAGCAGTTTGGGTCTAGAGTGTCACCCCCTTTGAAGAGGGGGAATCTATGGGAATCTCAGATGATACGAAAGAGAGGCTGAACAGGCTAGTAATATGGGTTGCAACAATGTCGGCAGATAATTTTAGAAAGAGAGGGTCCAGATTGTCTAGCCCAGCTGATTTGTAGGGGTCCAGATTTTGCAGCTCTTTTAGAACATCAGCTATCTGGATTTGGGTGAAGGAGAAATGGTGGGGACTTTGGCGGGTTGCTGTGGAGGTTGCCGGGCAGTTGACCGGGGTACGCGTAGCCAGGTGGAAAGCATGGCCAGTCATAGAGAAATGCTTATTGAAATTCTCAATTATAGTGGATTTATCAGTGGTAACAGTGTTTCCTAACCTCAGAGCAGTGGGCAGCTGGGAGGAGGTGCTCTTATTCTCCATGGACTTTACAGTGTCCCAGAACTTTTTTGAGTTTGTACTACAGGATGAACATTTCTGTTTGATAAAGCTAGCCTTAGCTTTCCTAACTGCCTGTGTATATTTGTTCCTAACTTCCCTGAAAAGTTGCATAACACGGGGGCTATTCAATGCTAATGCAGAACGCAACATGATGTTTTTGTGCTGGTCAAGGGCAGACAGGTCTGGAGTGAACCAAGGACTTTATCTATTCCTAGTTCTACATTTTTTGAACTGGGCATGCTTATTTAAGATGGTGAGGAAGGCACTTTTAAAGAATAACCAGGCATCCTCTTCTGACGGGTTGAGGTCAATGTCATTCCAGGATACCCCGGCCAGGTCGATTAGAAAGTTCTGCTCGTAGAAGTGTTTTAGGGAGCATTTGAAATTGATGAGTGGTGGTCGTTTGGTCGCAGACCAATTACGGATGCAGGCAATGAGGCAGTGATCGCTGAGATCTTGATTGAAAACACCAGAGGTGTATTTGGAGGGAGAGTTAGTTAGGATGATATCTATGAGGGTGCATGTGTTTACGGATTTGGGGTTGTACCTGGTAGGTTCATTGATCATTTGTGTGAGATTGAGGGCATCAAGCTTAGATTGTAGGTTGGCCGGGGTGTTAAGCATGTCCCAGTTTAGGTCACCTAGTAGGGGGGGCAATCAATTCACATATTTTGTCGAGGGCACAGCTGGGGTCAGAGGGTGGTCTATAGCAAGCGGCAACAGTGAGAGACTTGTTTCTGGAAAGATGAATTTTTAGAAGTAGAAGCTCGAATAGTTTGGGTACAGAACTGGATTATAAGACAAAACTCTGCAGGCTATCTTTGCAGTAGATTGCAATACCGCCCCCTTTGGCAGTTCTATCTTGGCAGAACATGTTACAGTTAGAGATGGAGATTTCAGGGTTTTTGTTGGTTTTCCTTAGCCAGGATTCAGACATGGCTAAGACATCCGGGTTGGCAGAGTGTGCTAAAGCAGTGAGTAAAACAAACTTAGGGAGTAGGCTTCTAATGTTAACATGCATGAAACCAAGGCTTTTACGGTTACAGAAGTCAACAAATGAGAGCACATGGGGAGTGGGAGTGGAGCTAGGCACTGCAGGACCTGGATTAACCTCTACATCACCAAAGGAACAGAGGAGAAGTAGGATAAGGGTACGGCTAAAGGCTATACAAACTTGCCGTCTAGAATGTTCAGAACAGAGAGTAAAAGGAGCCGGTTTCTGGGAACAATAGCATAGATTCAAGGCAGAGTGTACAGACAAAGGTAAGGTAGGATGTGAGTATATTGGAGGTAAACCTAGGCATTGAGTAGTGATGAGAAAGTTATAGTCTCTAGAGATGTTTAAACCAGGTGATGTCATCGCATATGTAGGAGGTGGAACAACATGGTTGGTCAAGGCATATTAAGCAGGGCTAGAGGCTCTACAGTTTAATAAGACAGTAATCACTAACCAGGACAGTAATGTACGAGGCATATTGATATTAGAGAGAGGCAGGCGTAGCCAAGTGAACATAGGGGTCCAGTGAGTGGTTGGGATGGCTGGGAACATGGCGAATTAGCAGACCAGACCAGCTAGCAGTTAGCAGACCAGGGCTAGCAAGCTAGCAGTTAGCAGACCGGGGCGAGCAAGCTAGCAATTAGTAGACCGGGGCTAGCCAGTTAGCAGAACCCTTTGGGGGACATCGTGATGGAGGTAAGTCTGTTATTGCCTCTTCGTGCGGTGACATCGATAGACCAGTTGTGGATTAGTAGGGTTCCAAGTAGCTCTAGGTAGCTAGCAGGCCGCGGTTATCAGAATGGGCCTTCAGCGGGCGTCACGCCTGAGGGAATCCTTGGGCAGATTGTGTCGATATTCCAGTCGTAGAGTATCGGCAGGGTTCCCTGCCCCGTACCGGCAGTAGAAGGGGTCCGGATATTGTAGCCCAGGAGTGGGCTTCGGTGGTAGCCCAGGAGCCCTAGCCGGGCTATCTTCAGGCTAATTTGTGCTTGCTCCGGGATGGAAACGCTAGCCAGGAGTAGTCACCCGGGATATCGGTTAGCTAGTTGCGAAGATCCAGATGAAAATGTTCAGAGTTTGCGATAGGAATCCAGGCATATGGAGAGAAAAAAATAGGTCCGTTATGCTCTGGTTTGAGTCACATTGTACAAACTGGCGAGAGCTTTCCAAACTAATGGTTAGCTGATGACCGCTAGCAGTGGTTTGCTGACTGATAGCTGGTAGGTAGTTAGCTGGCTAGCTTCAGTTGAGGGATTCCAGATCCAAAGTAAATAGAAATACTTTAGAAAAAAACAGATCCACGCCACATTGGGTGAGGAGAGTATTTAGAAGTTTAGTTTTAGGAAGATATTTTTAAAAAGATATGCGAAGAAAAATATATAAAAAGATATAAACAAGGGACACGACAGGACAAAGACAAAGACGTCTGACTGCTACGCCATCTTGGATTCAAAAAAATATAGTAAAAATATAGAAAAACCCTTGAAGGAGTAGGTGTTCCAAACTTTTGACTGGTACTGTATGTATGAAGAGGACGAATGCGCTGTTTATGTCTAGTGCGCTGTTTAACATCTCCTACATGTTTCGATATTTTCACATACATTTTGCTGTGATGATGTACTACAGATAGCAAATCCATACAACTTCAAACAGTTGGTTGTTTCTTACTAATTTTACACTGAATATAAACCATTGGTTTGAATGTACTTAGAAACTCAATGATGATTTTGTTGGTATTTTAACCACGTCCGATATACTATATATCAAAAGCTGGGTTATAGTCAGTAGGTGATAACTAATGGAGATATAACATATTCGAAATATATAAAAAAAACATCTCTCTTCTCTTCTTTGCAGTGTTATTTATTTATTTTAGGCATGCCTTGTTGTGTCTGGGAAAAGTTCTGTAGAAAATATATGTCTCACATGTAGGGTTGCAAAATTCCAGTAACTTTCCCAAAAGTCTCCGGTTTTCCAGAAATCCTGGTTGGAGGATTCTCAGTTTTCCTTCTTATTTCCTCCTATTTCCAGACATTTTCCAACGGGTTTTCTGGAATTTTGCAACCCTACTCCCATGAAATCCAAAGCCCCATTGTTTGGTTCACAAGTCACTCTACTGCTAGACATTATTAAGTCATATGATTCCTTGTTGATTTATGTGCATACCAAATGGAGTGGATAACAGTCTGGCTAAGGCTAGGAACATAGCTGTCTGAACATGGGAATATGTTCTGGGTACTGATCTCTGACACTTCTGTATCCCTTGGACCATTTTGTGGACAGACAGTCCCAAACAGAAGAAAACAACAATAATGTTCAGTGTTGTGTCCTCCCTTTTTGTCTATCATCCTCCCTCTTTCTCCTTCTCTCCATCCTCCATTTACATATCTATCTGTCTCTTTTTCCCTCCCTCTCCCTGTACCTGTCCCTCTCACTCGATCTCTTCTCTTTCCTTATTCCTCTTCTTCATCTGCCTCCCTCCCTTCCTCGCTCTCTTTGTCCTCTACATACCAGCATCTCTCTTTGTCCTCTACATACTTCTCCCCCTTGTTTAAAGCCTGAACCCTCTCCCGACCAGTGAGCTGTGGTTGCCTGTGAAAACCCATTCACATGGAACTGGTTAAGAAGGCATTCCTTCCATGGAGAAAATGTCTGGCACCAAGCGGCTGTACTGTAATACAGAAACCATAGAGTAAACGGGAGGTCTCTGCTAATAACATCCCTCCTGTGGCAATCTCATCCTCTGTAAGCTCCCTCTTCCTCCTGTTCTACCACTTCTATAAGAGAGAAAGCAGGGAGGGATGGAGGGAAGGAGCGATAGGATGTTGAGTGTTCAAAGCAAAAGATCTGTGACCTATCTTCCTTGTCCTTCTGTACCTCTCCATGATCCAAACACAGAAACCAGCAAGACATGAGGTACACAATTCCAAAATTCAAATAAATGTAAAGAAAATATTTTGATGGGTACTTTTTGGAGGCTCCGTCCTCTATGGTTCAACAAAAATGCACCCAGCAGGCAAGGTGAGTCAGAAAGCAGTGTAATTGTCTTGTGTATTTTGGCATGCCAAGCTGGGCTTGAGAAATGCTCTGGAACCTAACGCTAAAGCACGATGGTGTGTATCACAAAGTGGTTAGCTCTGGGAAAATATACAGAACTGCTAAGAATTACCCTTTGGGTTAATTCCCAACCAGCTTTGCAGAGTGCACAAAAACACCTACACACATATGCGTGCAAACACATGCACAACACACCCCCCTCTCTGGTTGGACACCAGCAGTCAACAGGCAAACGTATTGTTCAGTGGTACCATATCTTCCGTTAAGGAAAGATCGACCCAATCTGGAGTACATGTCAACAGCCTAGTATTAGTATTCTTCTTGTTATTTGCATTAACCCCCCTCCTTTAATTTATTTGAAATGTTCTTAATACATTTTTTACACTGCTGTTACTCACTGTTTATTATCTATACATAGCCGCTTTACCCCTACCTACATGTACATTTTACCTCAATTACCTCGCCTAACCTGTACCCCGAACATTGACTCTGTACCGGTACCTCCTGTATATAACCTTGTTATTGTTATTATATTGTGTTCATTTTAAAACTTTAGTTTTTGTAAATATTTTCTTAAAACTGCATTGTTGGTTAAGGGCTTGTAAGTTAACATTTCATGGTAATATCTACACCTGTTGTATTCGGCACATGTGACAAATTAAATGTGTTTTGATTTTGATTTTGAATTTTGACTCCTCTTCTTCATAAGGTTTGGGTTAGAGTTAGTCTTTATCCATCACCAAGTATGGAGACAACCTGTCTGGTCAGGTCCAACAGATTGAGTGAATTTGCTAAAGTGCTAATGTGCTAACCACTCGCTCACCAAAACCATGGGTGTGGTAGAATGGCGGGGACTGACACTACTTCAGGTCTCAGGAAGTCAGTAGTGTTGCCATCTTTTAAATGATGACAGACAGAGCAGAATAGAGGTTTGTTTCTCTAGCAGTGAGGGTATGATTTTCCTAATGTTAACATGCTGCAAATATGGATTGACTGAGGGATGGAGGACATTAGAAGACATTGACTGTATATTTAGCTTCCTGGATGAATGTTCAACAATACTAAGATGAGTTATAGAAGAATTGTAAAGCAAACACACCACCGTATGCTGAGAACAATGGGAAAATAAATTCTACAGTTGGTTCTAGTCAGTGGTGGAAAAAGTACCCTCTGGGTTTGCGCCCAGGCTCCTCCTTAGCAATATTCCTATTTTGTTGCGTTACAACCTGGAATTAAAATTGATTTTCAGCGGGTTTGTATCATTTGATTTACCTAACATGCCACTTTGAAAATACATTTTTTGTTGTTGTTAAACAAACAAGAAATAAGACAAAAAAACAGAAAACCTGAGTGTGCATAACTTTTCACCCCCACAAAGTCAATACTTTGTAGAGCCACCTTTTGTAGCAATTACAGCTGCAAGTCTCTTGGGGTATGTCTCTATAAGCTTGGCACATCTAGCCACTGGGATGTTTGCCCATTCTTCAAGGCAAAACTGCTCCAGCTCCATCAAGTTGGATGGGTTCCGCTTGTGTAAAGCAATCTTTAAGTCATACCACAGATTCTCAATTGGATTGAGGTCTGGGCTTTGACTAAGCCATTCCAAGACATTTAAATGTTTCCCCTTAAACCACTCGAGTGTTGCTTTAGCAGTATGCTTAGGGTCATTGTCCTGCTGGAAGGTGAACCTCATTTTGAGTAGCTGTCACAACTTCCGCTGAATGTCGGTCCCTCTCCTTGTTCGGGCGGTGTTCGGTGGTCTACGTCACAATCTTCTAGCCATCACTAATCCATTTTTCATTTTCCATTGGTTTTGTCTTGTCTTCCTTCACCCCCACTTTCGAACAGCTGGTGGACCTGTCCATCCGGCTGGACAACCTGCTGGCTACTCGTGGATGTACAGATCGGGGTCTGGTGGTTCCATCCTTCCGATCCTTCCTGTTTGGCCCTGTCCGGGGGTGTCCTCGGATGGGGCTACAGTGTCTCCTGACCCCTCCTGTCTCAGCCTCCAGTATTTATGCTGCAGTAGTTTATGTGTCGGAGGGCTAGGGTTAGTTTGTTATATCTGGAGTACTTCTTCTGTCCTATTTGGTGTCCTGTGTGAATTTAAGTGTGCTCTCTCTAATTCTCTCTTTCTTTCTCTCTTTCTTTCTCTCTCTCGGAGGACCTGAGCCCTAGGACCATGCCTCAGGACTACCTGACATGATGACTCCTTGCTGTCCCCAGTCCACCTGGCCATGCTGCTGCTCCAGTTTCAACTGTTCTGCCTTATTATTATTGGACCATGCTGGTCATTTATGAACATTTCAACATCTTGGCCATGTTCTGTTATAATCTCCACCCGGCACAGCCAGAGGAGGACTGGCCACCCCACATAGCCTGGTTCCTCTCTAGGTTTCTTCCTAGGTTTTGGCCTTTCTAGGAAGTTTTTCCTAGCCACCGTGCTACTACACCTGCATTGCTTGCTGTTTAGTGTTTTAGGCTGGGTTTCTGAAACAGCACTTTGAGATATCAGCTGATGTACGAGGTGCTATATAAATACATTTGATTTGATTTGATTTGGAGCTGTGAGGGGCGGTGCGCAGGGAGCCCGGAGGGGGTTTCCGCTCGTGCACCATCTGTGGCCTCAGAGGTCACACTGCTGGTCGGTGCCGGGTTGGTTCCTCTGGGAATCGAGGCAGCAGGCAGGGCGCTCTGGCGCCACCCCAGGTGAGCTGGCACCATTCTCACCCAGAGTCCTCTGTTGCACATATGTTTATGTCTGTCACTTTTCCATGAGTTTTCCACGCATTCCTAGCATAAGGCGCTCGTAGATTCAGGTGCGGCTGGGAATTTCATTGATAGAGTGTTAGCTCATAGTTTAGGGACCCACATTGTTCCCATGGATGTGCCCTTCCCCGTTTATGCCTTAGATAGTCGACCATTAGGGTCCGGATTAATTAGGGAGGTCACTGCTCCTTTGGGTATGGTGACGCAGGGAGGTCACACAGAGAAAATTAGTCTCTTCCTTATTGACTCTCCTGCGTTTCCCGTGCTGCTGGGCCTATCCTGGTTAGCTTGTCATAACCCTACTGTTTCTTGGCCACAGAGGACTCTCACGGGTGGTCACGAGAGTGCTCAGGTAGGTGTTTAGGGGTTTCCGTTGGTGCTACCACGGTGGAGAGTCCAGACCAGGTCTAAAAAGAAGGCGACTCAGGCGAAGGCGATTAAAAAGAAGGCGACTCAATTACCACCTCATCAACGGGGCGATTGTGCGATAGATCTCCTGGTAGATGCTGCACTTCCCAGGAGTCACTTGTGTCCCCTCTCACAGATGGAGACGGAGGCTGTGGAAACATATATCTCCGAATCCCTGCATCAGGGGTACATTCGGTCCTCCACTTCACTCATCTCCTCGAGTTTCTTTTTTGTGACGAAGAAGGAGGGAGGTCTGTGTCCGTGTATTGACTACCGGGGTCTAAATCAGATCACGGTGAGGTATAATTACCCGCTACCTCTCATAGCCACAGCGATCAAGTCAATGCACGGGGCGCACCTCTTCACCAAACTAGATCTCAGGAGCTCTTACAACCTGGTGCGTATTTGAGAGGGAGACGAGTGTAAGACGGCTTTCAGTACCACCTCTGGGCACTATGAGTCCCTCTTCATGCCGTATGGGTTGATGAATGCGCCATCAGTCTTCCAAGCTTCTGAAGGCGAGATTTTCAGAGACCTGCCCGTGTAGTGGTGTATATTGATGCCATTTTGATATACTCCGCTACACGCGCCAAGCATGTGTCCCTGGTGCGCAAAGTGCTTGGTCGCCTGTTGGAGCATGACCGGTTTTCAAACAGTCTGTCTCCTTCCTAGGGCATCACATTTCCACGTCAGGGGTGAAGATGGAGAGTGACCGCATTGCAGCCGTGCGTAATTCCCACCACGGTAAAGGAGGTGCAGTGATTCTTAGGGTTTGCCAACTACTACCGGAGGTTTATCCGGGGTGTTGGTCAGGTAGCGGCTCCCATTACATCACTGCTGAAGGGTGGCCCGGTGCGCTTGCAGTGGACAGCTGAGGCGGACAGGGCTTTCAGTCACCTGAGGGCTTGGTTTACCTCGACTCCCATGCTGGCCCTTCCGGATCCCTCTTTGGAGTTCATAGTGGAGGTGGACGCGTCCGAGGCTGGGATAGGAGCTGTGCTCTCTCAGCGCTTGGGTACGCCACCGAAGCTCCGCCCTTGTGCCTTTCTCTCGAAGAGGCTCAGCCCGGTGGAGCGGAACTATGACGTGGGCGACCGGGAGTTGTTGACTGTTGTCAAGGCCCTAAAGGCATGGAGACATTGGCTTGAGGGGGCTAGACACCCTTTTCTTTTCTGGACTTACCACCGCAATCTAGAGTACATCCTGGCGACTGAACCCTCGCCAGGCAAGGTGGGCCATGTTTTTCACCCGTTTTGTGTTTTCCCTTTCTTACAGACCAGGTTCCCAGTCAACGTCACCAATCTTCTAGCCATCACTAATCCATTTTTCATTTTCCATTGGTTTTGTCTTGTCTTCCTTCACACCTGGTTCCAATCCCATGTTTCCCATCATGTCCTTGTCGGAGATTGTTTGTTTGTATGTTCGTGTATTATGTATTGGTGCGCGACGGGTTCTTGTACCCACTTTTATTTATGTTGTATTTTGGTTTTGGAGTCTTGTTAAGTTTATTAAACAACTCCATTTATACCAAGTTCGATCCTCCTGCGCCTACACACACATTGTTACAATATCAAAGTGGATGAAAAACAGATTTTGCCCATTAATCTATATGGTCCAAATCAGGATGACCCATACTACTTCGAAAACATTTATATCCATTTATTGAACTTATAGGTAACAAACGATCAAATCACTATGGTGGGAGACTGTAACGCAGTGTTAAGTACCTCAATGGACCCTAAGGAAATTGTCACGGATCCCCTGGTACTGCAGCTCATTCCGTTCACCAGCTGCAGAGGTCTACGTCACCGGCAATCTAGGCGTCACTGAACTGGGTTCATTACCACCAACCCCGGACTGTCTTGTCCCATTACGCACACCTTGATTAGTATGTTATTTATGTGCCCTCTGTTCCCAGTTGTCCTTGTCTGTTATTGTTTCCATGTCCGTTGGTCCTGTGAGTACCTGTGGTGTTGTATCGGCTTCCATGCTGAATGTTATTGTGCTCCTGCTTTTACGGGTCTCGTACCATGTATTAGGTTTTACACCTCACTCTTTTGTTTGGGTGGAGTAAATAAAAATCCATGTTACGCATTCTTGTGCCTGTCTACAATCATTAGACAATGTGACAGAAATCACTCTAAAAACTATAATCACCTTGCCCTTAAGGAAATCACAAATATTATGGACACCTTATTAATAGTGGGAAAAAAACCCTGATCAAGCTAGTCATCTTGACTACTTTCTTTTATCTTTCTCTCTTGCATCAAAGGTTAAAAAGTATTAATAGGAGACAGAATGCAATCAGATCATCATCTAATTGGCCTTCACATAACTCTTATAGAATTTCACCATGGACAGGGATATTGAATATTTAATCATAGTTAAAAATCAATTGTTCTCCAGTAAACTAAGACAAAATCATTTATAATGGAATTTTTCCAGTACAATATAGGTTCAGCAAATCCCCTTATTATTTGGGATACCTTTAAATGTACATTTAGAGATCATTCAATTCAATATCCATCAATAATAAAAAAGCAGTCTCTGTCTAAAGAGACAAGACTAACAAGGGAAATACATGAAATAATAGTACAGGTAGATAGCAATAAAACCTTACTACAGAGATATAACATAAGTTCTTATTCAAGAACGATCTGATATAATCTAATTTAAACAATTAAGCAAACTGGATGGAATATGGATAAAAATGCACAAAATTATTCTTGAATCTCCAAAATAACTTGTAGAAACTTGTTACTAAAAGACGGAGTCATCTATGATTTTCGGAATGATATTTTAAAAGAGAAAGCTAATTATTTTAATATTTTTCTGTCCCACCTCAACCCCTGAATGACGATTACTGTAAGGAATTGTTTCCAAATAATTGAACAAATTTAAAATTAACAAATGTACAAAAATATCAGTGAAGCCCTGTTGACAGAGGAAGAACTTTTTAACAGAACAACCTAAAACATCTAAGAAGCCAGGCCTGGTATTTATAGTGAATTTTGAAAAGGCCTTTGATAAAGTAAGACTGTATTTTATTTATGAAAGCCCAGATTTTTTTCAATTTTGGTGATTCTCTTATAAAATGGGTAAAAGTAATGCATAGCAACCCCAGGTGTAAATAGTAAATAGCCGCTACTTCTCAGAGAGTCTTGAATTGTCAAGAGGAGTTAAACAAGGGTGCCCGCTGTCACCATATCTATTCATTATGGCCATTGAAATGCTAACTATTAAAATCAGATCAAATAACGACATTAGTGGATTAGAAATCCAAGTCTTGATTCAAGTGTTATATTACTTCCGCAAGCTAGATCCCTGTAATGTTTCGTTGAAGATATAGATAACTTTTCTGGACTCTCTGGTTTAAAACCAAATGATGATAAGTGTACAATATTACGTTTTGGATCTTAAAAAAAATAATATTTTACATTACCCTACCTATAAAATGGCTGACGGGGAAGTAGATATACTTGGTATTCAAATCACATGTCACTCCCTTATCTGTTTCACCTGTCTTTGTGATTGTCTCCACCCCCCTCCAGGTGTCGCCTATCATCCGCATTATCCACTGTGTATTTATACCTGTGTTCTCTGTTGGTCTGTTGCCAGTTCGTCTTGTTTGTCAAGTCAACCACCGTTTTGTTGTCTCAGCTCTTGCTTTTCCCAGTCTCTATTTTTCTCTTTTGACCCTTGCCTGTCCTGACTCTGAACCCGCCTGCCTGACCACTCTGCCTGCACCTGAGCCTGCCTGCCGACCTGTACCTTTTCCCCACCTCTGGATTATTGACCTCTGCCTACCCTGAGCCTGCTTGCCGTCCGGTACAATTGTCCCACCTCTGTTTTACTGATCCCTGCCTGCCTTGACCTGTCTATTGCCTGCTCCTGTTGGGTTATTAAACCATTGTTAATTCAACGTTGACTGCATCTGGGTCTTACCTTCATACCTGATATCACAAAATAAATAAATTAGCTCTCCACAACAAATTTCAATAGAAAATGTGAAAAAATTTATTCTGAAACCATGGAGAGGTAAATACCTGTCTATTTATCTAAAAATTGCCCTGATTAACTCCTCTGTCATATCTCAGTTTATTCACTTACTTATGGCTCTGCCTACTCCTGATGATTTTCAAATCATATGAGCAATTAATATTTAGCTTTATCTGGGATGCTAAACCAGACAAGGTAAAGCATGCCTATCTATATAATGAAGATGAACTGGGTGGATTCAGATTATTACATATGGAAGCACTAAATATCTCTCTAAAGGCTTCACTTATCCAAAAGTTTTACTTGAACCCTAAATGGTTCTCAAGTATATTACAAAGAAACGCTCATCCATTGTATAAAAATTGCCTTTGTGCAGATTGCCATGCCTCATTTTCAATGAATTGAAAATGTAACTTTTATCATACAGGCATTGCAGGGTTGGCTACAATTTCAATTTCATCCCCTTGAATATATAGAACAAATATTATGGCTGAACTCAAATGTGTTGGCTGAAAAAATAACTGTATTTATGGAAAAGGGTATTTTGTTTTTAAATTATATTGTAATTTGGAGTTATGTCTTTCAGAATTGTATGGGAAGGTCTGCTCAATCCAAGATTACAACCAGTTGATTACAGAATTAACCCAAAAATGGAGGAGGCATGTGCCCAATATAAAGTATCAGAACAGCAGTATACCAGTTTCATTTGAGGACCAGGATGTGGACAGCTATGCCATACAGACTGCAAAATAGTTGGAAAGTGATTTGTGATGTACCGATTCCATGCTACACGGTGTATACATTTATATTTAAAATGAGGCAAGATGCAGGACTTTGTGATTTTCAGCAAAAATGATTGTACATAATTATTGTCACCATCAAAATGTTGATTATTTGGGACATACAATCATCACAGCTCTGCAGATTTTGTTGTGAGGATAAAGAAACAAAAGACCCTTTGTTTTGGTATTGCCCTCAGGTGGCCTGTTTCTGGTCTCAGGTTCAGGAATGGCTGAAAATGCCTAACATTGATCTAAAATTGGGAGATGGGAGATCTGGAGAGACTGGGTCAGTCAATTACTAATACACTAATACTCTTAGTAAAGTATTTAAGTATTTATCTCAATCTGCATAAACACACACGCTCATTCTAATGCACACAAGTGCAAATACATGGATACACCCACACATGTAAATAGTGCCATACATGCATTCAATAATATTATACAGTTGGCATTGCTTTTAATATTTTTGTTGTCCTTGATGTCTTTTGTTTTTTTCTCGGGGGTTCTGTTGGGGGGGGTCTTGTTGGGGAACTGTGGGGGAATCTTGGAGGGCTGGTGGCCTGGTGGTTGGGAGCTTGGGCCGGTGGCTGATAGGTTGCTGGTTCGGGTCCCTGATTTTGAAAATCTGTCGACATGCCCTTGAGCAGGGCGTTGACCCTGGTTGCTTCTGTGGGTCCCTCTGGATGGGAGTCTGTTAGATGAACTTCAGCCATCCTTGGACTACCGATCCCCTGGTCCCTTTAAAATCCATCCCTGCTCTGGAATTTGGGCTTGATTCCTGGGCTCAAATTATATCCAATCAAATTGTCACATGCGTCGAATACAACAGGCTTAGACCTTACAGTGAAATGCTTACTTACAAGCCCTTAATCAACAATGCAATTTTAAGAAAATACCCCCCCCTCCAAAAAAGGTTAAGAGATAAGAATAACAAATAGTTAAAGAGCAGCAGTAAATAACAATAACGAGGCTATATACAGGGAGTACCAGTGCAGAGTCAATGTGCGGGGGCACTGGTGGGAGCTCCGTCAGTTGAACTGTATTTACTCTAATTGAATTATTTGGGTTCTGGGACACTGCAAAGACAAACAATGAGCCATGCTGTGTTCCTCCACAGTTGCTCCCTTGCCTGCTGGTTCTGAAACAGAAAATCAGTTTAAAAATAATAACAAAAAAAATATAAATTACTCGTATTCACCGAATGATTTTGCTCCCAATGCCTCATTGTTTGTCTTTGCAGTGTGAACGCTTGTGGAAAGAGTCTTTCAGCAAGAGGGAAAAGAAGAGAGGGAGAGGGGGAAGACTTCAGGTGAAGCGAGAGGAGGATGAAGAACAAGAAGGGGATGAATAAAGAGTCCCCCTCTTGATCCAGAAGTAGGGATGAGGCGATGAGTGAGGTTTAAGAGATGTACTGTAGTTACCTTCTCACTGCTATGCCCTGGAGGATCATCATTATCAAGGCCACTCAAATCCATGTACAGCTATGTCACGTTCTGACCTTAAATCTTTTGTTATGTCTTTGTTTTAGTATGGTCAGGGCGTGAGTTGGGTGGGTTGTCTATGTTCTTTTTTCTATGATTTGGGATTTCTGTGTTTGGCCTGGTATGGTTCTCAATCAGAGGCGGCTGTCATTCGTTGTCCCTGATTGAGAACCATAGTTAGGTAGCCTGGTTTCACCTTTGAGTTGTGGGTGATTATTTTCCGTGTCAGTGTTTGTTCCACACGGAACTGTTTCGGTTTTGTTATTTCACGGTGTTGTTTATTGTTTTGTTCAGTGTTCATTATTCTTATTAAACAATATGGATACTTAGCATGCTGCGCATTGGTCCTCCGATCCTTCCTACTACTCCTCCTCATCAGAATGGGAGGAGGACAATCGTTACAAGCTAGCTGTAAGATCTTACATTGATCACCTTGTTGCATAACTTTCCTGCAATGTACGACATTTAAAACAGGTAGTGTATTTGAGGCTTAAAAAGGCTTCTGAAGTTTGTAATTTCTCTTATGAAAAATGTATCAACCCCGACAAAGAAGTGAATTAATTATAATCCATTTAATAATTCACATTTCCTGTTGCTGTAAGATTGTTTCCCTGCTGTATCAAACTGGCTCAAATTAAGATCCTACACCTGTAAGTACAGTATCTGAGACAGACATGGATCTTTATGAAGTACTGGAAGCCGAGTGTACATTTTTGCATTATGTTACATTTATCTTATCCAGAGCGAATATCAGTGCATTGTACTTGGTAAGGAAACTACATATCACCACCATCGCAAGTAAAGCCTTCCTCAAAAAAGCATATTTTGATAAAACAGTGTAGAGGTTGCACTTGTACTCAAAAGATCTAGGATCAGTTGTGTCTTCTCACATTCCAAACTTCACCTACAGAGTGAAACATGTTTAACTGACCGTAGATGAGATCCTATGGGTCATTTCACCCTCCTGTCTATGTGAGTGTTGCAGTGTGAAATATAGGACCAGCTACCACACTCTGGAAACAATTACTGGGTAATAATCAGGACATTCTTTCATCCCATCTCAGCTGATTAGAATATCCATTGGTATGTAAGGTTAACCTCACATACACACATACATGTTACAATGATGTGCACACACACACACAAATTGAAAATAATGTGCACACACACACACACACACACACACACACATGATGTGTGTGTGTATGTGTATGTAGGGTGTGTTGTGCATTAGAGAGTGAATTTAAAAATAGAATTCACAAACTATGGGAGGGGGGATTGAAGGTTGAGGGGGTAAACACACACACAGACGTTGATTAATTAGTTTTGAGCAGAGACCACCCATGGTCAAAATAACCTGCCATAAATACAGGAGCAGTAAAATACCATTCAGTCGCCACTCTCCTATTTACTCACCCTGCAGCATCTTGCCTGTTTGTGTGTGTATGTGTGTGTGTGTGTCTGTGTGTCTGTGTGTGTGTCGAATAGGGATTACTGTAAGAGCACTTTTTAAAATGTGGGCTTCTCTCCTCCTCCTTCTTCCATCCCCTCTGTGTTGCCTATTTCTAGTGTTGATCCCTCTTCCTTTTGTCAGCCAGATGGACGTGAGGTTGACCATCCCTGTTCTCTAATCTCTACGGAGCTCTCTTTCCCAGGTTGAAAACACTGACATCCTTCTTCTCTCCTCTGTCCCCACCCCCCTGTTATCAGTGTCAAATAATGACCCAGGGGAAACAGAGCTCAGGTACAATATGGGCCAGGTTAGCCAAGGGAGAGGCTAGCCAAAATATCATTCCTCCATCTCTCTCCCGCCCCTGAAATGCCAGTCAGGTTTCTTGGCAGAGCCCCAGGACCAGCACAAAGGAATTTCCCCCTGAAATTTATATCAATTTCAGAGTGCCACAGTTTAAACATTGGGTAAAAAAAAGACCCTGCCTCTCCTCCCTCTTTTCTCCCTTCTTTCTTTTCTTGTCTGCTCAAGTTGTTTTTCTTCCTTTTCCCTCCCTTCCTGTCCTCTGATCATTTGCACTTTACTTTTCTCCCTCCCCTGTTCTCACTCCTTTACTCGTTTACCCGTCCTGTGTTTTCCTCTTCTCTCCAGCTTTTCTCTTCCCCTGTTCTCTCCTTTCCTTCTCCTCTCTGATTTCCCTCTACATTCGTTCCTCCCTTCCTCTCTTTTGTTCTCCACTCCTTTCTCCCTCTCTTTCTCTCTCTCGCTCTCTTCTCTCCTCTCCCCCACCTCTCTGTAGCCACCATGGTGAATGCCATGCATTCCATTGTAAGGTTATAGCAGACAAAAGTGGACCAGAATCACCTGAGAGAGAAAACCACCCTTCTGAAACAGAGAGAGGAGAAAGAGGCTGATACAGAGAGAAGAAACGAGTGTGAAAAACAGAGAAGAGAAAGAGATGGAGATAGCAGCAGTAAAGTCACGGTTTATAGAGAAGAAAATAGTAGAATTTCAACGAGGGAAAGAGAGTGAGCAATGGAGAAAGTTGTAAAGAGGTATAATAAAATAGAGGGAAAAAACAGAGATACGAAAATATTCTCTGTAGCCGGGGACACAGGAACACCTGTCCCATCCGGTCCTCTGGTGACCTTTGAACTTTGACCTCTATTACTAACATGTGACATGTTGAGAGAACTAAAATATCAAGATTCTACCAGAAATAACTGTTTTAGATATTCAGCAAGGTACCTTACACAATAGATTACTGAAGATTGCATGACGTGCATCTCAATAACACAACCCTGTCAAGGATACCGCTAAAAGGGAGGTTTAACTTTAAAAAGCTTGAGTCACCCCTAAAGTAGGCCTTCCCCCCACTTAAAACCACACAAATATATACAAACACGTACACACCACACAAATATACACACATGCAAACACCCTCCATCCAACTACCAACACATACAGACTACTCTCAGACCATGTATACAACCCCACCCATGCATTTACACCCCAAACACACAAACCCCACCCAAAACATACACACAGAAACACACACAATCCCACTCCTGTGAATATACACCCCAAATTAGCACACAGTGAGACCATTTTACACACACCAGGCTGGGGTACAGGGTGAGACATATTAGCGACGCCAGCCCTCTCTGTCAGAGGTTATTTCAGGGATTTGACACACATCCATAGCTAAACAGCCTGTATGATGCAATGGTGTGGGTTTCCAGTTAGTAAACCACCACTGTTTGTTTTGACGCTTGTCATGGAGAGGAATGGAGAGGGTGGGGAAGGGAGGGTGGGTGGAAGGAAGGGAAAAATGGACTTACGATCAGGTGTTTTTCCCTCTTCAGGGGAATTTGGCACCTTGTAAGTGTGTAAGAGGAGACTGGCCTGTTGACAGTAGAGAGGTATTATACAGGAGACTGACCTGTTGAGGGTAGAGAGGTATTGTAAAGGAGACTGGTCTTCTCTACTGGTCTGTTGACAGTAGAGAAGTATTGTAAAGGAGACTGGTCTGTTGACAGTAGAGAGGTACTGTACAGGAGACTGACCTGTTGAGGGTAGAGAGGTATTATACAGGAGACTGATCTGTTGACAGTAGAGAGGTACTGTACAGGAGACTTACCTGTTGAGGGTAGAGAGGTATTATACAGGAGACTGATCTGTTGACGGTAGAGAGGTACTGTAAAGGAGACTGGTCTGTTGAGGGTAGAGAGGTATTGTAAAGGAGACTGGTCTGTTGACAGTAGAGAGGTACTGTAAAGGAGACTGGTCTGTTGACAGTAGAGAGGTATTGTAAAGGAGACTGGTCTGTTGACAGTAGAGAGGTTCTGTAAAGGAGACTGGTCTGTTGACAGTAGAGAGTTATTGTAAAGGAGACTGGTCTGTTGACAGTAGAGAGGTATTGCAAAGGAGACTGGTCTGTTGACAGTAGAGAGGTACTGTACAGAAGTGAATGGTTTGTGGATTTGCGGATTCGTGTGTGTGTGGTGCATTAAGGTGATTTTAAAAATATAATTCTCAAACTATGGGAGGGGGGATTGAAAGTTGAGGGGGTAAACACACACACACCTGGGCGCATGAATGGCAGGTCTGACTTCACACTCCACAGGCCCTTTACCACCACACACAGGGCTGCTATTGATGACATCATCATTGGGCATCTGGACACCCCGCCCTTTCCATGTATGTGCTCTGAGAGCCATTCACTCAAAGTCACATACACTACGGCCTCTCACAGACCTTAGTCACGGTGCTTATTTTTCTGAGATTATTCAATTTAACGTGACCAATAATGAACAAACAGTTTTTTTGTTCCATCTTTGTCATAGGTTGTGTCACAAATGGCACAGAGGCCTGGTCAAAAGTAGATGACAACATAGAAAATATGGTACCGTCTGGGATACTTCAATGGCCCTTTTATAGCCCTCCTTAAGACCCTTTTATAGCACTCCTTAAGACCATTTTATAGCACTCCTTATGACCCTTTTATAGTCCTCCTATTGACCCTTTTATAGCACTCCTTAAGACCCTTTTATAGCACTCCTTAAGACCCTTTTAGAGCACTCCTTAAGACCCTTTTATAGCACTCCTTAAGACCCTTTTATAGCACTCCTTAAGACCCTTTTATAGCACTCCTTAAGACCCTTTTATAGCACTCCTTAAGAGCCTTTTATAGCACTCCTTAAGACCCTTTTATAGCACTCCTTAAGACCCTTTTATAGCACTCCTTAAGACCCTTTTATAGCACTCCTTAAGACCCTTTTATAGCACTCCTTAAGACCCTTTTATAGCACTCCTTAAGACCCTTTTAGAGCACTCCTTAAGACCCTTTTATAGCACTCCTTAAGACCCTTTTAGAGCACTCCTTAAGACCCTTTTAGAGCACTCCTTAAGACCCTTTTATAGCACTCCTTAAGACCCTTTTATAGCACCCCTTAAGACCCTTTTATAGCACTCCTTAAGACCCTTTTATAGCACTCCTTAAGACCCTTTTAGAGCACTCCTTAAGACCCTTTTAGAGCACTCCTTAAGACCCTTTTATAGCACTCCTTGAGACCCTTTTAGAGCACTCCTTTTAGAGCACTCCTTAAGAGCACTCCTTTTAGAGCACTCCTTAAGAGCCTTTTATAGCACTCCTTAAGAGCATTTTATAGCACTCCTTAAGACCCTTTTATAGCACTTCTTAAGACCCTTAAGAGCACTCCTGAAGACCCTTTTATAGCACTCCTTAAGACCCTTTTATAGCACTCCTTAAGACCCTTAAGAGCAGTAAAATCATCTTTAGAAAATGTCAAATACTGTAATAAATCATTTATTCGTTTTTTTGTGATTTTCCATTCCTCCGTCGCATGTTTTATCATCCCTCTATCTCTTTGTCATAGAAAATTGCCACTCCTGATGAAACGGGAGAGTGAAACACACATAGAGCCCCATTAGACACGGAAGCCTAACTGATGCTCTTCAAAGACTGGGCTCCCGTTAAAACTAGTGTTCACTACCCAAATATGCTTTACCTGAAAAGCAATCCTAGTCAACATACGAGGGGAAGGGAGAGTTCAGCACAACCTTTTCCTTTAATAGAGAGATTAGACGCTGGTAGAGGGAGATTTATTAGAAACACAAAATGACAGTTCAATGAATGGCAACGTGATGACAGACAGTCTATGGTCTGGGTTTGAACTCTGCATGTTGACATTTTTGGAAAAGAAAAAAGAAAAGAAAAAGAACACCTCACAGTAAGAATAGGTATGACATATTCTCTTTCTCACTAAGTTTATATTTGTCATGTATGTTTCTCGCTCTCTGTCTCAGTCTCTCTATCTCTCTCTCATGAACAAAATCCGATATAAAATCCGACAAAATCTGATATCAGTGGTTCAATGGTTCAGTCTCAGTAGGTCTCTCAGGAAGAGTTTAGGTCTGGCGGTCCCCTACCTCGTCCAAACGCAGACCTGGCCTGACTCCGGAATGGTACCCTATCCCTTTATAGTTCACTACTTTTTATTTTCTTCCCAATTTCGTGGTATCCAATTGTTTAGTAGCTACTATCTTGTCTCATCGCTACAACTCCCGTACGGGCTCGGGGGAGACGAAGGTTGAAAGTCATGTGTCCTCCGACACACAACCCAACCAAGCCGCACTGCTCCTTAACACAGTGCCATCCAACCCGGAATCCAGCCGCACAAATGTGTCGGAGGAAACACCGTGCACCTGGCAACCTTGATTAGAACGCACTGCGCCCAGCCCGCCACAGGAGTCGCTGGTGCGCGATGAGACAAGGATTTCCCTACCGGCCAAACCCTCCCTAACCCGGACGACGCTAGGCCAAATGTGCGTCGCCCCACGGACCTCCCGATCGCAGCCGGTTACGATAGAGCCTGGGGGCGAACCCAGAGTCCCTGGTGGCACAGCTGGCGCTACAATACAGCGCCCTTAACCAATGCGCCACCCGGGAGGCCCTATAGTTCACTACTTTTGACCAGATAGGCCCTGGTCAAAAATAAGTGCACCATGTAAGAAATAGGGTACAATTTGGGATGCATCCAGAGTCAGGCTTCAAGGTCCACTACCATAACACACAGCCAACACACAGATGAACAATTAGCTCTGAATGCTAACCCTAAGTAGAACACACTCTGAATAGTAAGCCTCTGTTTGATGTGTTGAGTCAAGTCATAATTCACCCTGAATAGTTAGCCACTATTCCATTAGCAATTAGCTACTCCGGGATGCAGATATGCAGTTAGTTTCAGTTCAATTACCCTTGAATGGTTAGCATCAGCATGATTAGCAATTAGCCACAGTGTGATAAGCAACTATGCCAGTAGTCCAATAGCCCACATTCAAATATCCTGGAATGGTTAGCCTAGCCGGAGAGCTTTTATTATTGAATGGTTAGCAATTAGCCTAAAATTGCTGTATGATTACCCCCCTTATTACTTACGGAAATGTTTTTCCACTTGTATGTGAATGTACCTAATGTACCTTGCATGACACACACCCAGACATTAGGGCCCTGTGTTTTGTGCAATTATGTGACATGCCTGGCTTTTAAATATTTTCCAGAAATCACGGTTGGAAGATTTGTGAAATGAGGAGGGAATAAGAAGGAAATCCGGGATCCTGGAAAACCTGACATTTTGGGAAAAGTATGGAATTTTGTAACCTTACACCTGATTCAACTACTTGACTAATCTTGGTCTTTGACCTAGGCTAATATAGACCAAAAGAGAAGAGAAAGATTGTTTGAGGTGAGTGGAAAGCTGTTGAGCGTGAAACCTCTATGGCAACTCTTGTGCCAACACTCTCCAGTAAGTGTGCGTGTGTGTGTGTGTGTGTGTGTGTATGTGTGTGTGTGTGTGTGTTGTGTAGCCTCGTGTTTGCCTGCCTGTATTTCTATCCAAAGTGGGAAAACAAGAACTTGAATAGTGAGGGAGAAAGTGCTGGGAGCTTTCTCTGAAGGAGAGAGGGAGGCAGGGAGGGAGGGAGGGAGGCAGGGAGGGTGTGATGGAGGGAGGGAGGGTAAATAAAGGGGGCAATAGAAGCTACCAACCCCCCCCTCCCTCCCTCCCTCACTCTACCCCACCCCTCTCTGTGCTGCTACACCATCCTGCCCACTCCCCTTCTCCGTCCTACCTCACTCTATCCACCCTCACACACTTGTCTTTTGTGTGGCAGGGAACCCAAGGAACAATCCTGACTCTCTTTCCCCAAAATAAGCCTGAAGTGAGAGAGGGAGCGCAGAGTAAAGCTAGGGTGAGGAGATTGGACCTGGGAGGTGCACAGCCCCTAGTTATAAGCTGTGGGAGTGGGAGTGCACTGCACTTACCTCTCAGCCAAGCCGACTAGAATAGCCTGCCTGCCTGTACTGCCTACCTGCCTGCATGTACTGCTTGTCTCTCTACTCTCTCTCTCTCGCTGGCTCTCTCTCTCTCCTTCCCTCCTACTTTCCACCCCGGAGTGTGAGAGCGCTGAGATTCAGAAGGTACGCCTCAGATCCACTTTTAGTCAGCCTGAAGACGGCATAGACGTTTTGAAGACGAAGACGTTTTCCCCTCCTTTCTCGCTCTCACTCTGTCCCTCTCTCAGAGTCTCTCTCTCTCACTCGCTCATTTTCTGCAGAAGCACATGGACTAAATTTCCTCCAGAGAGACAGAGAAAGAACCAAAAGAAAAATACAATTTGTTCCACCTGCAGTTGGTGAAAATATTCATTTTTTTCTGTTGTTGTTGTAGTCCCCCCTCCCTTCCTCTGCACATGTAAACTAACTCAGCTTTAAAACCAGAGGCATTTCTACGTTTTTATTTATTTTTTATTCCTTTTTTGTTGTTGATATTGACTGATCTGATACCATCCCAATTTCTCCGGGAGACATGCGTGGCTGAAGGAGGAGA
>NC_056441.1:20049232-20119232 GCF_018296145.1 Oncorhynchus tshawytscha | reverse complement strand
CAAATACAAATTCCATCTAGACACTGTTGCCCTAGAGCACACAAAAACTATACATACCTTGGCCTAAACATCAGCACCACAGGTAACTTCCACAAAGCTGTGAACGATCTGAGAGACAAGGCAAGAAGGGCATTCTATGCCATCAAAAGAAACATACATTTCAACATACCAATTAGGATTTGGCTAAAAATACTTGAATCAGTCATAGAGCCCATTGCCCTTTATGGTTGTGAGGTCTGGGGTTCGCTCACCAACCAAGACTTCACAAAATGGGACAAACACCAAATTGAGACTCTGCACGCAGAATTCTGCAAAAATATCCTCCGTGTACAACGTAGAACACCAAATAATGCATGCAGAGCAGAATTAGGCCGATACCCACTAATTATCAAAATCCAGAAAAGAGCTGTTAAATTCTACAACCACCTAAAAGGAAGCGATTCACAAACCTTCCATAACAAAGCCATCACCTACAGAGAGATGAACCTGGAGAAGAGTCCCCTAAGCAAGCTGGTCCTGGGGCTCTGTTCACAAACACAAACACACACTACAGAGCCCCAGGACAGCAGCACAATTAGACCCAACCAAATCATGAGAAAACAAAAAGATAACTACTTAACACATTGGAAAGAATTAACAAAAAAACAGAGCAAACTAGAATGCTATTTGTCCCTAAACAGAGAGTACACAGTGGCAGAATACCTGACCACTGTGACTGACCCAAAATTAAGGAAAGCCTTGACTATGTACAGACTCAGTGAGCATAGCCTTGCTATTGAGAAAGGCCGCCGTAGGCAGACATGGCTCTCAAGAGAAGACAGGCTATGTGCTCACTGCCCACAAAATGAGGTGGAAACTGAGCTGCACTTCCTAACCTCCTGCCCAATGTATGACCATATTAGAGAGACATATTTCCCTCAGATTACACAGATCCACAAAGAATTCGAAAACAAATCCAATTTTGAAAAACTCCCATATCTACTGGGTGAAATTCCACAGTGTGCCATCACAGCAGCAAGATTTTTGACCTGTTGCCACGAGGAAAGGGCAACCAGTGAAGAACAAACACCATTGTAAATACACCCATATTTATGCTTATTTATTTTATCTTGTGTCCTTTAACCATTTGTACATTGTTAAAACACTGTATATATATATAATATGACATTTGTAATGTCTTTACTGTTTTGAAACTTCTGTATGTGTAATGTTTACTGTTAATTTTTGTTGTTTTTCACTTTATATATTCACTTTGTATGTTGTCTACCTCACTTGCTTTGGCAATGTTAACACATGTTTCCCATGCCAATAAAGCCCTTGAATTGAATTGAATTGAATTGAATTGAGAGAGGAGAGAGAGAGAGAGAGAGAGAGAGAGGGGAGAGAGAGAGGAGAGAGAGAGGAGAGAGAGAGAGAGAGGGGGGAGAGAGAGAGGAGAGAGAGAGTGAGGAGAGAGAGACACACACAGTAGAATTCAATATAGATCCATAAGTCCAGTAAATAACAGTGCTAAAGTGCGTCTGTAAATCATAGCCCCCTTGTGTGGAGATGAGAGGAGCATCAATCTGAGTGTTGGCATAAAGCTGAGCTCATGGAACAACATTCTCCAGAGGGAGGAGAGGGAGTCAAAACAAACACATGGGGTCTCCTCTCAATCACTTTCTAGCTCTATTTGGCTGTCCCACTCCTATCCTCTCTTTCTCCTTTTCTTTGTCATGTAACTGTTGCAAAATCTTTGCCGATTAAAGGTTTCTCTTTATTTAATGATCTCTCTCTCTCTCTTTATTTAGTGATCTCTCTCTCTCTTTATTTAATGATCTCTCTCTCTCTCTTTATTTAATGATATCTCTCTCTCTCTTTATTTAGTGATCTCTCTCTCTCTTTATTTAATGATCTCTCTCTCTCTTTATTTAGTGATCTCTCTCTCTCTTTATTTAGTGATCTCTCTCTCTCTTTATTTAATGATCTCTCTCTCTCTTTATTTAATGATCTCTCTCTCTCTCTTTATTTAGTGATCTCCCTCTCTCTCTTTATTTAGTGATCTCTCTCTCTCTCTTTATTTAGTGATCTCCCTCTCTCTCTTTATTTAGTGATCTCTCTCTCTCTTTATTTAGTGATCTCTCTCTCTCTTTATTTAATGATCTCTCTCTCTCTTTATTTAATGATCTCTCTCTCTCTCTTTATTTAGTGATCTCCCTCTCTCTTTATTTAATGATCTCTCTCTCTCTTTATTTAATGATATCTCTCTCTTTATTTAATGATCTCTCTCTCTTTATTTAGTGATATCTCTCTCTTTATTTAATGATCTCTCTCTCTATTTAGTGATCTCTCTCTTTATTTAATGATCTCTCTCTCTCTTTCTTTAATGATCTCTCTCTCACTCTTTATTTAATTATATCTCTCTCTTTATTTAATGATCTCTCTCTCTCTTTATTTAATGATCTCTCTCTCTCTCTTTATTTAGTGATCTCTCTCTCTCTCTATATTTAATGATCTCTCTCTCTCTCTTTATTTAATGTTCTCTCTCTCTCTTTATTTAGTGATCTCTCTCTCTCTTTATTTAATGTTCTCTCTCTCTCTCTTTTTTTAATGATCTCTCTCTCTCTATTTTAGTGATCTCTCTCTTTATTTAATGATCTCTCTTTATTTAGTGATCTCTCTCTCTCTTTATTTAGTGACTTCTCTCTCTTTATTTAGTGACTTCTCTCTCTTTATTTAGTGACTTCTCTCGCTTTATTTAGTGACTTCTCTCGCTTTATTTAGTGTTCTCTCTTTGTCTTTCTGTATTTCCCTCCCTGTCCCTCTCTCTCCTGCTCTCCCTTTCTTTCTCTGTTTCTCTCTCTCGTAACTGTGGCTGGACGGAGGAGAGTTTTTCCGTTCCGTTGGCAGGAGAAAGAGAAGGAGAGATGGAGAGAGAAGGGGAGAGAGAGAGTGAGAGATAGAGAGAGATAAAGAGAGAGATAAAGAGAGAGATAAAGAGAGAGAGAGAGATTGGGAGCATTGACAAAGTGGTGTTGTTATTTTCCCTCTGACTGTCCATTGACTCTGTCAGCAGCCTCTTGGACTGTTTCCCAAATGACACCCAATTCATTATTTAGTGCACTACTTTTGACCAGGGTACATACGGTTCTGATCAACAGTAGTACCATTTTTAGGAAATAGGAGGCCATTTGGGACACGGCCCAGGGATTCAAACATGCCTGACAACATACCCAGCAGCACTATCAAACACCTCTTATCTAGCAGCACACACTTATAGCCTGGGCTCAGAGAGAAAGGAGAGAGGGATGGTAGAGGGTAGATGGAGGAATAGGGGTGGGAGTTGAGGGAGTTAAGGATGAGGGTGGCGTGTGGGGTACAGTATACTTATGAGAATGGTCATTCACTTGTCCATCAATCCCCTACATCCATCCTGAGTGGCGCAGCGGTCTAAGGCACTGCATCTCAGTGCAAGAGGTGTCACTGCAGTCCCTGGTTCGTAATCCAGACTGGATCATATCCGGCCATGATTGGGAGTCCCATAGGGCAGTGCACAATTGGCCCAGCGTTGCCCGGGTTTAGCCGGGGTAGGCCGTCATTGTAAATAAGAATTTGTTCTTAACTGACTTTCCTAGTGAAATAAAAAAATATATATGTATCTAAGCAATAAGGCCCGGGGGGGTGTGGTATATGGCCAATATACTGAGGATAAGGGCTGTTCTTCGGCATGATGCAGTTGCTATTATAAACTGGTTACCAACTTAACTGGAGCAGTAAAAATATATGTTTTGTCATACCTGTGGTATACAATCTGATCTACCACGGCTGTCAGCCAATCAGGATTCAGGCCTCGAACCACTCAGTTTATAATTTAATTTATACAATCTTCCACTGTCTTGTGAGGATGTCACTGAACTCTCAATGCCCTGTATTAAAGAAAAATGTTAATCTTGAAGAGGTCCAATGGTCCGTCCTATTGGCCACTTGACCGTCTTTATTTTTATTTTTTACCTTTATTTAACCAGGCAAGTCAGTTAAGAACAAATTCTTATTTTCAATGACGGCCTAGGAACAGTGGGTTAACTGCCTGTTCAGGGGCAGAATGACAGATTTGTACCTTGTCAGCTCGGGGATTTGAATTTGCAACCTTTTGGCTACTAGTCCAACACTCTAACCACTAGGCTACCCTGCCAACCCTCTCTTCTCAAATTCCGGAGGATACTTTTCATCCAGTTATTGGCTTCAGACAAGACCAAATACAGCTGAAGTCGGAAGTTTACATACACTTAGGTTGGAGTCATTAAAACTCATTTTTCAAACACTCCACACATTTATTGTTAACAAACTATAGTTTTGGCAAGTCGGTTAGGACATCTACTTTGTGCATGACACAAGTAATTTTTCCAACAATTGTTTGCAGACAGATGATTTTACTTAATATTCACAGTATCACAATTCCAGTGGGTCAGAAGTTTACATACACTAAGTTGACTGTGCCTTTAAACAGCTTGGAAAATTCCAGAAAATTATGTCATGGCTTTAGAAGCTTCTGATAGGCTAATTGACATCATTTGAGTCAATTGGAGGTGCACCTGTGGATGTATTTCAAGTCCGACCTTCAAACTCAGTGCCTCTTTGCTTGACATCATGGGAAAATCAAATGAAATCAGCCAAGATCTCAGAAAATAAATTGTAGACCTCCACAAGGCTGGTTCATCCTTGGGAGTAATTCCCAAATGCCTGAAGGTACCACGTTCATCTGTACAAACAATAGTACGCAAGTATAAACACCATGTGACCACGCAGCCGTCATACCACTCAGGAAGGAGAAGCATTCTGTCTCCTAGAGATGAATGTACTTTGGTGCGAAAAGTGCAAATCAATCCAAGAACAACAGCAAAGTACCTTGTGAAGATGCTGGAGGAAACAGGTACAAAAGTATCTATATCCACAGTAAAATGAGTCGTATATCGACATTCATCAGCAAGGATGAAGCCACTGCTCCGAAACCACCATAAAAAAGCCAGACTACGGTTTGCAACTGCACATGGGGACAAAGATCATACTTTTTGGAGAAATGTCCTCTGGTCTGATGAAACAAAAATAGAACTGTTTGGCCATAATGACCATCGTTATGTTTGGAGGAAAAAGGGGGAGGCTTGCCAGCCGAAGAACACCATCCCAACGGTGAAGCACGGGGGTGGAAACATCATGTTGTGGGAGTGCTTTGCTGCAGGAGGGACTGGTGCACTTCACAAAATAGATGGCATCATGAGGTGGGGAAATTATGTGGATATATTGAAGCAACATCTCAAGACATCTTTCAGGAAGATAAAGCTTGGTTGCAAATGGATCTTTCAAATGGACAATGACCCCAAGCATACTTCCAAAGTTGTGGCAAAATGGCTTGTTAAGGCGATGGGTTCCCCTACAGGAACTCCACCCTCCCGTTCAGCTGAAAAGGTGGCGCAGGGAATGCAAAAATATTCTTTAGAAATATTTAACCTCCACACATTAACAAGTCCAATACCTCAAATGAAAGATAAACACCTTGTTCATCTACCCAGCGTGTCAGATTTTAAAAACACAACACATATTTATGTTAGACCACCACCAAACCAAAGAAAAAAACGTAGCCATTTTTTCCAGCAAAAGATAAAAATCACAAAAGCAGGATAAAAATCAATCACCAACCTCTTGAAAATCTTCATCAGATGACAGTCATATGTCATGTTACACAGTACATTTATGTTTTGTTCGATAATATGCATTTTATATCCATAAATCTCGGTTTACATTGACGCCATGTTCAGAAAATCCTCCAAAATATCCGGAGGAATTATAGAAAGCTTCGCCAGATAACAGAAATACTCATCATAAACTTTGACTAAAGATACATGTTCTACATATAATTAAAGATATACTGGTTCTTAATGCAACCGCTGTGTCACATTTTTTTTTACATTACGGAAAAAGCCTAACATTGCAATAATCTGAGACGGCGCTCAGACGTAACAATATTTCTCCGCCATGTTGGAGTCAACAGAAATACAAAATTACAACATAAATATTCCCTTACCTTTGGTGATCTTTCATCAGAATGTAGTGCAAGGAGTCCTAGTTCAACAATAAATTGTTTTGTTTCATAATGTTCAATTCTAGTGTCCAAGTAGCAGCATTTGCTACCACTTTCAGCTCAAATGCCCAAAAAATGACTTCTGGTCCAGGATAACTTTGCATCAAAACTTCCAAATGACATATTACAGGTCGAAGAAACTGGTCAAACTAAGTGCAGAATCAATGTTCAGGATGTTATAATCATATATATCCAATAGCATTCCAACCGGATCATTCGTTTTCATCTGGGGCTGATTGGAACAGCCAAAGCACTCAAAGGCAAACGCGCCTCAACAAAATGGCATCCTTTTGCGACACCAACTACTTTCCTTCCCATTAGGTCAAAGTTCACATCAAATGCTCAATTACACTTCCTACTGAATGAGGACATCTAGTGGAAGACGTAGGAAGTGTTTCCAGATCCATAACTTGTTGGGAAGGGAGGGGGCGATGACGTCAAAGTTGCCCCAACTTTCAGGATTTCAAAACTTGTTTGGAAGATTGCCTGCCCTGTGAGTTCTGTTATACTCACAGACATAATTCAAACGGTTTTAGAAACTTCAGAGTGTTTTCTATCCAATAATAATAATAATAATATGCATATATTAGCAATTTAGGACAGATTTTGATGCAGTTCACTATGGGCACGCAATTCATCCAAAGTGGAAATACTGCCCCCTATCTGTAAGTATTAATTTTAAGGACAACAATGTCAAGGTATTGGAGTGGCCATCACAAAGCCCTGACCTCAATCCTATAGAAAATGTGTTGGCAGAACTGAAAAAGCGTGTGCGAGCAAGGAGGCCTACAAACCTGACTCAGTTACCCCACCTCTGTCAGGAGGAATGGGCCAAAATTCACACAAATTATTGTGGGAAGCTTGTGGAAGGCTACCTGAAATGTTTGACCCAAGGTAAACAATTTAAAGGCAATGCTACCAAATAGTAATTGAGTGTATATTAACTTCTGACCCACTGGGAATGTGATGAAAGAAATAAAAGCTGAAAGAAATCATTCTCTCTACTATTATTCTGACATTTCACATTCTTAAAATAAAGTAGGGATCCCAAATGACCTAAGACAGGGAATTTTTACGAGGATTAAATGTCAGGAATTGTGAAAAACTGAGTTTAAATGTATTTGGCTAAGGTGTATGTAAACTTCCGACTTCAACTGTAAATGTCCCCTATTGGATCAGATAGACAGTGTTTCAGGGCACAGTGTTTTACGTAAAGGCCTAAACCAGGCTCTGTTGCTATAACCAAGGTGTGGACACAAGTCAAGCAATACTTCTAAGGACAATGTGAGGAATTACTATGAGGTAGTGGAGTTTTAATACCCAATCTCATATTTTCCGAAATATTCCACAAGGAACATATTGGGGGAAAAAACCTGGTTTGTAAAAACCGCAGCGATAGCACAATCGATGTTCAGATTTAACGAGACGAGACATTTAACGTTTCTCCGGAGAAGGGGAGTTTTCTGTGTTTGAATATGTTGCCGTGAGAGTTCCCCGAGTTTCCCAAGTTAGCGTGTGAGGAACTCCTGTGTCTCCTTGTCTTTTGGAAAGAGGAGGAAAACAACTTAGGGTTGGAGTTAGGGTCGCATATAGAATCTGAGCCATATGGAGGTAGTTAGAACATGGTTGGTTTTAGAGTTTACCTCTACCTGTGTTCAACAACAGAACTGACAGTTGGATAGAGGCAGAACTGAAGGGGGGAAATGGGGGACTGTGATTGATGGGTTTTTCAAGTGTTTTTTGTGTGTGCTTGTGTGTGTGTTCATGAATGTGTATGTGTTCATGCGTGTGTGTGTGTGTGTGTATGCCTCTGTTTATTGTGTGTATTTGTCTGAATCTGCTGACTCTTATTGCCCCCTTGTTCACTGTCTGGAAGTGAATCCATGGGTGGTTTCCAAGACCGGAGCAACAGAGTCCCGCCAACTCCTAGCAGGGGTCAAGTCCTTTATATAAAACTGAAATTACCCCCCACAGCCCCTATTTGTCTTATTATAGATTTACTACAAAGGCCAAGTTTTTATTCTCTCTATTTCAGATGTGGAGGAAAGAGAGTTCGCTCTCTGATGGATGGGTCAATATTGAATAAGGGTTAGAAATAAATCTTCTGGGGGCGTTTTAAAACGCCTGAACCATGTGATTGTTATAGTCTGAGCTTGATTTAGCTGTGTGTAGGTGTGTGTGTGAGGAGAAGGAGACTGGGGTCATTGTGGTGTTATGGGTCTCCTTGGAGGGAGGTATTAAAAAGCCTTTCACTCACAGCTCTGGATTTGCTGGGGTAGTAAATGGCTGTTAAGTGCTTGACACACACACACAAGCATGAACACACACACACACGCGCGCGCGTGAACACATAAATAAGCATGAACACACTCACATGCAGGCACTCTCACACACACACACACACACACACACACACACACACACACACACATAAACACACACGTGAACACATAAATAAGCATGAACACACTCACATGCAGGCACTTACTCACACACACACACACACACACACACACACACACACACACACACACACACACACACACACACACACACACACACACACACACACGCATGAACACATAAATAAGCATGAACACACTCACATGCAGGCACTCACACACACACACACACACACACACACACACACACACACACACACACACACACACACACACACACACACACACACACACACACACACACACACACACACACACTTCTTCCTTACCTGTGGCTGGACTTGGGTCTGTTATAGTCTGTCCTGAAAAGACTAGTGTTATTTTGACGGAAGGGTTTGAAGATGTTTTCATGGAGTGGACACAGGTCAGGATTTGTCATCCAACATTGACATCAGAATACCGTAAGAAAGAGAATGAACAACCAGAGATGGAAACACACCGTGTGTTGTCTGACTGGGACCCAAAAGACTGGCTGTTCTTTTTCTTACTTCCAGTTTCTCTTTATTTTCATTACACATTTGCCTCAAACTTTATGACTAACAGTAAAAACCATCTTCCACAGCTGCATACAGCAAGCACAAAACATGTCTCCAGGAACTATATTTTTAGTCATGACCAATCACATTGTGCCTTGTTGTCCTCATATTTACTCTCTGACCTCCCGGGTTGTTGACCTCACCAGGAAACGTCTCCTGGTCTGCGTGTTAAATCCCACCCTATTTGATATGATCCCTGGTCAAAATCGGTGTGATATCTTTTATGGAATAGGGTTCCATTTGAGATGCAGATTCTCTCACAGAAAGATGGTACCGCCACATGCCCAGTTGCCCACAGTACACTATGAACCCATTGGTCTGCCCACAGCATCAGATTCTATATAGGTGAAGAAATCCAGACAAACTGACATTTCTATCTGGAACCTATAAGAAGACGTACAGCTCTGGGATCTTATTTTTGCCCAGGCCAATGAAGGTTACGAAACGCTGGGCAAATAGTTCAAACAGTTCAGCATCATACACAATCAATGGACATCTGTAGCTATGACATTGACCTTTATAGGACTATGAAGCGTAAACTAACTACTTCAATAAGGGTTACAAAGGCTAGGTACAGAGTTCATTGTTCTGTGGTTGGTGTATTGAGAGCGATCTAGCTATTTATCGAGCTATTTCTGATTGTACCAGGCAGGGCATGCTCTCTCTCTCAACTCGGAGGTTACAGAAAGCCCTATCCTGGCGTTCCTCATCCTCTCTGTTCAGAATGTCAGCACATTGAGCAACATGTGTTTCATAACACTCACTCCATGCCAGACCTGGGTTCAAATTCTATTTAACATTTCTCAAATACTTTGACTGCTTGCTTTACATTTATATTATAGTCATTTAGCAGACACTCTTATTCAGAGTGACTTACAGGAGTAAATAGTGCCTTGCTCAAGGGCACATTGACAGATGTTTCACCTAGTTGGCTCTGGGATTCGAGCCAGCAACCTTTCGACCCAACGCTCTTAAACTCTAAGCTACCAGCTACAGGCTTTATTCTGCCTGGAAGGTCAGGTGGACAGGGTTTGCTATTTTGGGACTGTTCTACTGGTCCATTAAGCCAAGCAAGAACAGATACAGTATTTACAATGATTTACAATAGTATTTTAATCTACATGTAGGTCTGCCCCGTTCAGAAGCATTAGGCATTGAGATCTCGAGCCAGTCGTTCAAGGCTTTTTTCTTAATCATTTCCTATAATCAGGGAAAAAATAAAACGGTGAGGAGAAAAAAAGAAAGAGAAAAATGTTGTGTTCCCTCCAATTTCTACCTGCCGTGGTGTATGAGCCCTGGTTTCCTGTCCAGACCTTACACGATTGTATGTACTATATGTGTGTGTGTGTGTGTGCGCGTGTGCCTCCTGTGTGTGTGTGTGTGTGTGTGTGTGTGCGCGTGTGCCTCCTGTGTGTGTGTGTGTGTGTGTGTGTGTGTGTGTGTGTGTGTGTGTGTGTGTGTGTGTGTGTGTGTGTGTGTGTGTGTGTGTGTTGCGTGCGTTTGTGTGTTTTTATGTGTGTCCGTGCACACGTGCGGGTGCATATGTAGCTGTAACATAAGGTTCCTTGTTTCTGTTTATCCCCATAACTTACGCATTCATTGCCTGCTGGAGTCAGGCAGGAGAGGTAATGCAGTTTCGCAGTGATCCTAACAAGCGGAATAACTACGTAAAGTAGCAGTAGAAATGTGTTGGCATTGTTTTGTTTTGTACATAATAGACAAGAAGGCTTATTGCATAGCTTAGAAATTGTGTAGATAGGAAGTGGAGTATGATTTCACAGCAGATATTGCATTTGTTTATCAGCTACAATCAATGGAAAACTTCTTCCTCTTCTTTTTGTACATCTTCATCTTTCTCTCACTTTTGGCTTTCTGATCTCTCTCTCTCTCTCTCTCTCTCTCTCTCTCTCGATCTCTCTCTTTCTGACAATATAAGAGAGGATATACAGTGCATTCGGAAAGTATTCAGACCCCTTCCCTCTTTCCATATTTTGTTACGTTACAGCCTTATTCTAAAATTGATTAAATTATTTTATCCCCGCATTAAGCTACACACAATAACCCATAATGACAAAGCAAAAACAGGTTTTTAGAAATGTTTGCAAAATTATAAAAAATAAAAAACAGAAATACCTTATTTACATAAGTATTCAGTCCCTTTGCTATGAGACTCGAAATTGAGCTCAGGTCATCCTGTTACCATTGATCATCCTTGAGATGTTTCTAAGACTTGATTGAAGTCCCCCTGTGGTAAATTCAATTGACTGGACATGATTTGGAAAGGCACACACTTGTCTATATACAGCTGACACTGCACGTCAGAGCAGAAACCAAGCCAAAAGGTTGAAGGAATTGTCCGTAGAGCTTCAAGACAGGATTGTGTCGAGGCACAGTTCTGGGAAAGGGTACCTAAAAATGTCTGCAACATTGAGGATCCCCAAGAACACAGTAGCCTCCATCAATCTTAAATGGAAGAAGTTTGGAAGCACAGAGACTCTTCCTAGAGCTGGCTGCCTGGTCAAACTGAGCAATAGGGGGAGAAGGGCCTTGGTCAGGGAGGTGACCAAGGACCCGCAGGTCACTCTGACAGAGCTCCAGAGTTCCTCTGGGGACAGTCGCTTGGAGTTGCCAAAATGCACCGAAAGAACTCTCAGACCATGAGAAACAAGATTCTCTGTTCTGATGAAACCAAGATTGAACTCTTTGGCCTGAATGCCAAGTGTCACGTCTGGAGGAAACCTGGCACAATCCCTACGGTGAAGCATGGTGGTGGCAGCATCATGCTGTGGGGATGTTTGTCAGCGCCAGGGACTGTGAGACTAGTCGGGGTCGAGGGAAAGATGAACAGAGCAAAGTTCGGAGAGATCCTTGATGAAAACCTGCTCCAGAGCACTCAGGACCTCAGACTGGGGTGAAGGTTCACCTTACATCAGGACAATGACCCTAAGCACACAGCCAAGAGTAACCAGGAGTGGCTTCGGGACAAGTCTCTGAATGTCCTTGAGCGGCCCAACTAGAGCCCAGACTTGAACCCGATCGAACATCTCTGGAGAGACCTGAAAATACTGCAGCTATGCAGTATATATCCCCATCCAACCTGACACAGCTTGAGAGGATCTGCAGAGAAGAATGGGAGAAACTCGCCTAATACAGTTGTACCAATCGTGTAGCATCATACCCAAGAAGACTCTAGATTTGAATTGCTGCTAAAGGTGCTTTATGAACAAAGTACTGAGTAAAGGGTCTGAATACATATGCAAATGTGATATTTCAGTTTTTTTATTTTGATACATTTGCTAAAAACCTGTTTTTGCTTTGTCATTATGGGGTATTGTGTAGATTGATGAGGTGTTGCTGTGAGTATGGATAATCTGGCTTTGGATAAAAGCACCTTGACCTTTCAGTGTGCTGGCACTGGTAAAATGGCACTAGGGATAGAACATACAGACAACCAACACCAGTCATTCTTAGCCCAGGGTGGCATAGGAAAGAACATACCTACACAGCTTGTGACTGTAACTTAAAAAACAACTGAGGGTGTGTCCCAAATGACACCCTATTCCCTACATAGTACACTTCTTTTAACAAGAGCCGATAGGGCTCTGATAGGGAATAGGGTGCCATTTGGGAAGCATTCAAAGACTTACATGACCTCGGCAAAACATTCAGAGCTCCTTGGATGATAGATTTAGAGTTAAAAGGGGAAAAATAGAACACGTCTTTCACCGTGCATTAACCATAAGCCCAGGTCGCAAATGCTGCAGCAATCTCTTCGTGGAAGGATGTTGGTTGGCCAACGTACACAGCACTTAATTATTCTGAGCTTCGAGTCAGTTACCGCCGTGTTTCATGTGGTTTGCAGATGGTTACACGCTCTCTCTCGCCTTCTTTCCCTCTCATTCCCTCTTGCTCCCCTTCTTTCCCCCTTGTTCCCTCTCTTGTTTCCTCTCCTTCCTCTTCGAGCCTCCAGCTAAGAGCACTGTTGTGTTTTCGCAGCACTAATATGAACCAGAGAACCAGTGATTTCCGACAATGTTCCACTTTGCAAACCGCCGATCCAAAGAGTAGAACCAACAAGATCCTGTATGAGGCCTGACCAGACCTGGACCCAGGAGCCAAAGAGCTGGGTAGAACCACAGGGAGGAAGCCTTTGTGACATGTGGGTAGTGGGTGTTAGAGATGTAGGTAACCTTGGTTTGGAAAAAGAGGGGTTGCAATGCAGACTGTTATGGAGAGAGAGTGAGGGAAGAAGAGCGAGAGAGTGAGACACAGAGAAAGAAAGAGTGAGAAAGAAAGGAGTCGGCCTGGGTCTGAGTTTGTATAAGCTCTGAGGCTGCTTTGATCTGACCAAGGATTTGAAACGGTGTCAGCAGAAACATGCAGAGGCCGTCTGTTCGCTCTGAGACGGAGGTTGGTTCACAGTTACAAAGGCCCACCGCCAGCTCGCTACAACCTCTGGGCTTGCAGTGTTTGTTTGTCTTGTCGGAAAGGCCCAGCCGCAAATCTCAGGTTGCACACTAAAAATTAAACCTGTGATTGGTGCAGGTATCAAATGAAATAGAAGGTTTTTTAGACCATAGCACTGAGCTATGTCTAGCTAACATTTCATATTAGACCTAGTTTTTTAAGGTAGTCCTATTTCTAGACCCATTCCTCCAAAACAGACAAGCACTCTCTCCCCATATCGATAGAAGTATCTCAGGTCGTATGTGCTTGAGAAGAGGAGGAGGAGATGGGCAATCCCTCTCTCTCACCCCAAAGAAGGATGAGTCTCCCAGGTCTCATATGTTTTAGAAGAGGAGGCAGAAAAAGAGAGAAGGGATTGCCAGATCATTACAGAGAGAGGAAGTGTCTCGGCCATATGACAGACGTCTGATTCAAACCTCATGTTAGTAGACAGGACCCGGAGACACACACACGCACGAGCACACACACACACACACACACACACACACACACACACACACACACACACACACACACACACACACACACACACACACACACACACACACACACAGTCCCAGGCCTATTGTAGCTCTTACAATGTTATTCACATACACTCACTGCTCCCAGGCCAATGGGCTTTCTGAAAATTAATTCAGGATACGCATTGTTCAATGTGTGTTATTATCACTGCTGTGTACATACCGCCACAAGCAAACACCAAGGCGGCACTCAACGCACTGTACAAGATTATTAACCAGCAAGAATCCCATTTATTGTTGCAGGCTTATAACTGCGAGTGCATGTTGCACATGGCGCCGAAAGAGATGGTCGCCTCGCCTCGAGTCCTTAGGAAACTATGCAGTATTTTTCTTTTTTTTATGTATTTTTTCTTACATTTTTTCCCCAGGAAATCTTAAGTCTTATTACATACAGCCTGGAATAACTATTGGCTATAAGAGCGACGTCAACTTTCCAACATTATGACCAGGAATATGACTTCCCCAAAGCAGATCCTCTGTTTGGACCACCACCCAGGACAATGGATCTAATCCCAGAAGCCGACCCAAAACAACGGTACCGCAGAAGGGGCAGACGGAGTGGCCTCCTGGTCAGGCTCTGTAGACATGCACATCGCCCAACGCTCCCGAGTATACTACTCGCCAATGTCCAGTCTCTTGACAACAAGGTGGAAGAAATTAGGGCAAGGGTTGCCTTCCAGAGGGACATCAGAGATTGTAACATTCTCTGTTTCATGGAAACATGGCTCTCTCGGAATATGTTGTCGGAATCGGTTCAGCCACCGGGCTTCTCCATGCATCGCACCAACAGAGATAAATACCTCTCTGGGAAGAGGAAGGGCGGGGGTGTATGCTTCATGACAACTCCAGGTGTAATCATAACAACATACAGGAACTCAAGTCCTTCTGCTCACCCGGCCTAGAATTCCTTACAATCAAATGCCGGCCATAGTACCTCCCAAGAGAATTCTCGTCAGTTATCGTCACAGCTGTGTACATTCCCCCTCAAGCAGACACCACGGCGGCCCTCAAGGAACTTCACTAGACTCTATGTAAACTGGAAACCATATATCCTGAGGCTGCATTTATGGGGATTTTTACAAAGCAAATTTGAGAACAAGGCTACCTAAATTCTATTAGCATATTGATTGTAGTACTCGTGGGGGTTAAACACTCGATCACTGCTACTCTATCTTCCGCAATGCATACAAAGCCCTCCCCCACCCTCCCTTCGTCAAATCTGACCACGACGCCATCTTGCTCCTACCGTCTAATAGGCAGAAACTCAAACAGGATGTACCAGTGACTAGAACCATTCAATGCTGGTCTGACAAATCGGAATCGAACGCTTCAAGAATGTTTTGATCATGCGGACTGGGATACAGTCCAGTCAGCCTCAGAGAACAACATCGATCTATACGCTGACTCTGTGAGTGAGTTTATAAGAAAGTGCATTGAAGATGTTGTGCCCACTGTGACTATTAACACCTACCCTAACCAGAAACCGTGGATGGATGGTGGCATTCGCGCAAAACTGAAAGAGCGAACCACCGCATTTAACCACCGCATTTAATATAAACAGTGTAGTTATTCCCTCCGCAATGCAGTCAAACATGCGAAATGCCAGTACAGGGACAAAGTGGAGTCGCAATTCAACGGCTCAGACACAAGACGTATGTGGCAGGGTCTACAGGAAATCACGGACTACATAAAGAAGACCAGCCATGTCACGGACACCGATGTCACACTTCCAGACAAAGTAAACACCTTATTTTCCTGCTTTGAGGATAATACAGTGCCACCTTAAATAGTGCATCTGTAAAAGTGTGTGAGCGTTTTAGGTGTCAAGCCAAATTTCTTTAGCCTCCTGAGGTTGAACAGGCGTTGTTGCGCCTTCTTCACCACACTGTCTGTGTGGGTGGACCATTTCAGTTTGTCAGTGATGTGTACGCCGAGGAATTCGAAGTTATCCACCTTCTCCACTGTGGTCCCATCAATGTGGATAGGGGGGTGCTCCCTCTGCTGTTTCCTGAAGTCCACGATCATCTCCTTAGTTTTGTTGATGTTGAGTAAGAGGTTATTTTCCTGGCACCACACTCCCAAAGCCCTCGCCTCCTCCCTGTATAAGCTGTCTCATCGTTGTTGATAATCAAGCCTACTACTGTTGTGTCGTCTGCAAACTTGATGATTGAGTTGGCGGCGTGCTTGGTCATGCAGTCATGGGCGAACAGGGAGTACATGAGGGGGCTGAGAATGCACCCTTGTGGGACCCAGTGTTGAAGATCAGCAAAGAGGAGGTGTCAGGAAGTCCAGGACCCAGTTGCACAGTGCGGGGTTCAGACCCTGTGCCCCCAGCTTGATGATGAGCTTGTAGGGTAGTATGGTGTTGAATGCTGAGCTATAGTCAATGAACAGCATTCTTACACAGGTATGCCGCTTGTCCAGATGGGGCAAGGCAGTGTGCAGTGTGGTGAAGATTGCATTGTCTGTAGATCTATTGGGGCGGTAAGCAAATTGAAGTGGGTCTAGGTTGGCAAGTAAGGCGGAGGTGATATGATCCTTGACTAGTCTCCCATAGCACTTCATGATGACAGAAGTGAGTGCTACGGGGCGATAGTCATTCAGTTAAATTACCTTTGCTTTCTTAGGTACGGGGACAATGGTGGCCATCTTGAATCATGTGGTGACAACAGACTGGGACAGGGAGAAATTGTAAATATCTGTAAACACACCAGCCAGCTGGTCTGCGCATACTCTGAGGATGTGGCTAGGGATACCATCTGGGCTGGCAGCCTTGCAAGGGTTAACACGTGTCAATTGTTACCTTGTGTCAATTGAAGCTTATCCTCAATACTGAGAAAACTAAACTAATGGTGTTTTCTAATGTATGAAATAGACCTCTGAACCTTTCACCTATTACTACCTGTCAGGGCAAGGTGATTGAGGTTGTAACCTCATATAAATATTTTGGAATTTTAATTGATGACGGACTCTCTTTTAAATTGCATATTCAACAACTTACAAAAAAATTTAAGCTGAAATTGGGATTTTATTTTAGGAATAAGGCCTGTTTTTCTTTTGAAGCCAGAAGGAGGCTAGTATCAGCTACATTTATGCCTTTACTAGACATGGGGATATTTTATATATGAATGCTTCCGCTCAGTGTTTGAGATCAATTGACACTCTTTACCATGGCACTTTGAGATTTATTTTAAACTGCAAAACCCTTACGCACCACTGCACTTTGTATACCATGGTTGGCTGGCCTTCTCTAGTCACTCATAGGCTCAGTCACTGGTATACTTTTATTTACAAAGCCGTTTTGGGTTTATTTCCTTTTTATTTGTGCATTTTTATTGTTCAGAAATGTGGTGGCTACTCTCTTCGTTCGCTTGACTTTATCCTGCTAACTGTTCCAAATGTCTGAACTGAATTTGGTAAAAGGGCTTTTATGTACTCTGCGCCATCGTCTTGGAACACCTTACAAAATACTTTTAAACTGGAAGAACTTGTCCCGATAGGCGTTTTTAAATCACTGATGAAGGATTTTGAGGCTGATTCCCTGACCTGTCAATGTTTTAAATTTGCTGTTTTATATAATTCAATGGTTTTTACTAGATTACTTTCATGTTGTCTGTCTGTAATTTTTTGTAATGACTTGGAGCTGCCTATCTTGGCTAGGGCGCTCTTAAAAAAGAGATTTTAATCTCAATGAGCCCTTCCTAGTTAAATAAAGGTTAAATAAATTAAATAAAAACACGGTTAACCGCAACAACAGCCAGTGAAATTGCAGGACACCAAATTCAAAACAACAGAAATCCCATGATTAAAATTCCTCAAGTATTATACACCATTTTAAAGAAAACTTCTCAAAAAGGCTTTACGGCGAAAGCACACAACGCAATTATGTTAGGTCAGCACCTAGCAACAAAAACCATACAGCCATTTTCCAACCAAGGAGAGGTGTCACAAAAGTCAGAAATAGCATTAAAATGAATCACTTACCTTTGATGATCTTCATATGGTGGCACTCCCAGGTCTCCACGTTAGACAATACATGTTTGTTTTGTTCGATAATGTCCCTCTTTATGTCGAAAAACCTCAATTTTGTTGGTGCGTTTAGTTCAGAAATCCAAAGGCACAATGCGCGCTCTCAACATCAAGACGAAAAGTCAAAAAAGTACAATAAAAGTTAGTAAAAACATGTCAAACAATGTTTAAAATCAATCCTTAGGTTGTTTTTGTAATAAATAATCAATAATATTTCAACTGGACAAAAGCTTCGTCAATAGAAAAGGAGAAACAAGAAAGGCACATTCCTGATTATGTGCAGGACTCATGTCTGGAAATTTCCACTGGCCTCTCATTGAATCTGTATCTCCCTCATTTTCAGAGTAAAAGCCTGAAACAATGCCTAAAGACTGGCCACATGTAGAGGAAGCCATAGATATCGTGAACTGGGTCCTAAGTCTTTGTATGGTGGATAGGCTTTCAACGGAAAAACAGCCTTTCAAAGTAATAGTACGTCCTGGTGGATTCTCTTCAGATTTTCGCCTGCCATATCAGTTGTGTTATACTCACAGACATTATTTTAACAGTTTTGGAAGGTTTAGAGTGTTGTCTATCCAAATCTACTAATTATATGCATATCCTAGCTTCTGGGCCTGAGTAGCAGGCAGTTTAATTTGGGCCCGCTTTTCATCCAAAATTCAGAATGCTGCCCCCTACCCTAGTGAAGTTTTAAATGTCTTATTCACGTCGGCCACGGAGAAGGAGATCCCACAGTCCTTGGTAGCGGGCCGCGTCGGTGGCACTGTATTATCCTCAAAGCAAGTGAAGAAGGTGTTCAGCCTGTTAGGAAGCAAGACATCAGTGTCCACAACGTGGCTGGTTTTCCTTTTATAATCCGCGATTGTCTGTAGACCCTGCCACATACGTCTCATGTCTGAGCCGTTGCACTGGGATTGAACTTTGTCCAACGTATAGCCTGCTTGATTGCTTTGAGGAGGGAATAACTACGCTGTTTGTATTCTTCCATACGCCCAGTTTTCTTGCCCTGATTAAATGCAGGGGTTCACATTTCCTGTTTGAGTTTATGCCCATAGGAGGGGAGGAGCAAGATGGAATCGTGGTCCGATTTGATGAATGGTTGGCGGGGGAGGGCCTTACATGCATTCTGGAAGGTAATATAATGATGCTGAGTTGCCTTCAAGAAGCAACTCAAGAGGAAACCCCTAACACAGAGAATAGTAAGCCACTGGACAGAGGAGTCAGACTCAATGCTGTAGGATTTTTTAAAATAATACTGATTGGAATAAGTTAAAAGATTCATCTACCCAGGACTCAGCCATCAATATAGAGGAATATACATCGTCAGTCACAGACTTAGTTAGGAAATGTATTGATGATGTTGTACCCACAATAACATTCCGGATATACCCCAACCAAAAAACCCTGGATGAACGGAGATATCCGTACAATGCGTACTGCAGCATTCAATGTCAGCAGAATGAACCCAGATGACTCGGTGGCGCGCGACATGTACGGGTCAAGCAGGTACGAGCTCTACAAACCCATTAGGGATGCAAAAAGACAATACAGACTCAAACTTGAATAGATTTTCGACAATGTAGACTCCTGTCTCATGTGGCAAGGACTACAGACTATCACAGACTATAAAGGCAAATCCAGCTGGGCGGTGCCATTCTATGCTCGCTTTGAGGCAGACAATACTGAGCCATCAAGGAAGACTCTCGCTGCTCCGGACGACCCGGTGCTCTCTAAGGCTGACCACAGGCTGTGAGGATTGGTAACAGCACCTCCTCCACACTAACACTTATGCCAGGGGTGTGTCCTCAGTCCCCTGCTGTTCTCCCTGTTCACCCACGATTGCATGCACAATACCAAATCCATCATCAAAACAACACCAGGTTGTATGCCTGATAACCAACAATGACAAGTCAGCCTATAGGGAGGAGGTAAGTGAACTGGCATTGTGGTGTCATGACAACAACCTCTCCCTCAACATCAGCAAAGAAAGGGAGTTCAGGAAGCAGAGGAGGGAACATGCCCCGATCCACATCAACGGGACTGCAGTAGAGAGCCACAAGTTTTAAGTTCCTCTGCATCCATATCACAGAGGACTTGTCATGGACCAACAACACCACCACTCTGGTCAAGAGGGTACAACACTGGGACCATGCTCCCATCCCACCCACTGATTCTCTGCACCTTCGCACACATGTACTCACTAATGCACACACACACACAGACATACACACACATACATCCATGCTACACACAAATTATCTTATTATACTGCTCAGTTTATACACTGTCCCTATGCCCCCCTACCCCAAAATACGTGTAAATATTGGACTATAAATTGTGCCTTCCTGTATTATACTGATGCTAAAATGTTTATTTTATTCTACTGAGCCATTTACTTTATGTTCGTATTCTTATATTTTATTATTTCTTATTGTTGTTGCTATCAAGGCACAAGGCCAGACCCAGATGCAAACAATGTTTAATAATCCAAAGGGGTAGGCAAGAGAATGGTCGTGGACAGGCAAAAAGGTCCAGATCAGAGTCTAGGAGGTACAGAGTGGCAGACCGGCTCGTGGTCAAGGCAGAATGGTCAGGCAGGCGGGTACAGAGTCCAAAAACAGGCAAGGGTCAAATCCGGGAGGACTAAAAAAAAGAGAATAGCAAAGGCAAGAGTACGGGAAAAAACGCTGCTTGACTTGACTAAACATACAAGACGAACTGGCACAGAGAGACAGGAAACACAGGGATAAATACACTGGGGGAAATAAGTGACACCTGGAGGGGGTGGAGACAATCACAGGAACAGGTGAAACAGATCAGGACGTGACAGTTGCATTGTCAAGAAGGAGCATTTCTTTGGACGATGAACATCATGCGTATCCTGTGCATACGACCAATAAACTAGAAACACACACACAGGGAAACACACACACACAATGAGTAATCCAGACCCCTGAAAACTTTGTTGTGTGTCAGACGGTACACCCAAACAGTGCCCTAATGAATTGAAGTGCCTCCCTAGAGGAGGGTTTCCCAAACTCGGTCCTGGGTGCACGTTTTGTTTTTTGCCATAGCATTACACAGCTGATTTAAATAGTCAGGGCTTGATAATAAGGTGGTTATTTGAATCAGCTGTGTAGTACTAGGGCAAAAAACTAAACATGCACCTGGGGGAGGGGGGCAGGACTGAATTTGGGAAACCCTGCCATAGAGGGCCATAGCTTAGAGAATAAAACCAGGAGAGGCACTGTTTAGTTTGTGGATATGGGTTATCCCCCACATTCTACCTCTATCTCTATTTTTTTCTCTTGCTTCTTCCCTCTCTCACCCCTTTCTCTCATCACTCTCTCAGTCTCCTGATTTCACTCTCCATCTTTCACTCCTGCTAACTCTTGCTTGTCGACAGGTATCTCACAGAGAGGAGAGAGTGTTGAGTGTTGAGTGTTTGATAGCTTTAGTTCATGGTTTATCCTCTTCACTCCCTATAGAGCATAAGACCACCATTGTTCAATACGGTAGCAGTCAGAGTTAGCTCTTCGGATTACATAAAAGTTGACCCCAACCACTGATTTTTCCATTCACCTAATGTACGATGTTATGATTGGGGCTATGGTAATCTGATCCTAGGTCTGTGGTTAAGTTAAATGTTTACCTCAAACAACACAAACACACATACATGCACCACCTCAGTGTTTTAGCAGGCAGGGGGTATGGTAGGAAAAGGGGACACTGTGGGAGGAAGTTTTTTTTTTATTTAATATTTTTTATTTATCCGTTATTTTACCAGGTAAGTTGACTGAGAACACGTTCTCATTTGCAGCAACAACCTGGGGAATAGTTACAGTGGAGAGGAGGGGGATTAATGAGCCAATTGTAAACTGGGGATTATTAGGTGACCATGATGGTTTGAGGGCCAGATTGGGAATTTAGCCAGGACACCGGGGTTAACACCCCTACGATAAGTGCCATGGGATCTTTAATGACCTCAGAGAGTCAGGACACCTGTTTAACGTCCCATCCGAAAGACAGCACCCTACACAGGGTAGTGTCCCCAATCACTGCCCTGGGGCATTGGGATATTTATTAGACCAGAGGAAAGAGTGCCTCCTACTGGCCCTCCAACACCACTTCCAGCAGCATCTGGTCTACCATCCAGGAACTGACCAGGTCCAACCCTGCTTAGCTTCAGAAGCCAGCAGTGGTATGCAGGGTGGTATGCAGGGTGGTATGCTGCTGGCGAAGTGAGGTCAGATGGAGGAAGCGTTTAAGCGTAAAACCATGTGTCTCAGGTCTGTGTTCCTTACACCTTGCACTTTTGTTTACTCAACATGACATTTGTAAAACATGTTATATTGCTTTCTGCTCTGACTAAAGGTCCCTGGCACTGCCGTGCCAAATGTCTGTATTTATTTCTACATGTTTTACAGTATATTTCTATATATAAGTTTCTATATTTCTATATATTTCCATATATTCGACACATACAGTATGCTCATAGATGACCCTGCTGGTCATCTATGAGCGTTTGAATATCTTGAAGGACGATCTGGCATTAATGGCCATGTACTCTTATAATCTTCACCCGGGCAGAGCTTGAAGAGGACTGGCCACCCCTCAGAGCCTGGTTCCTCTCCTCTCTTTGAGGTTTTAGGATGGGTTTCTGTATAAGCACATTGTGACAACTGCTGATGTAAAAAGGGCTTTAGAAATACATTTGACTGAAATTTGATTGATAAAAAAAATGGCTGGTGGGTTAGTGATACTTAATACAGGTGGGAAAACAGAGTTTCTCAGTTCCCTAACTGTGTCCGTGTCCATGTTTGGGTCTGTAATCTGTTTATATTCCAGTAAACCCTCATTAACCTCCAACTGACACTGAGACACAGTTATGACTATTCTCCCGCTAATGCTTTAGGTTAGGAATGGCTGATCCTAGATCTGTCTGGGCCTCTGGGCAACTTTTAACTGTAGCAGCAAAGTGAAGAAAGCAGGGATAGTTGTAGGTTGTCTGGCACTGGCAGCCAGAAGTGTTTGGGCTGAGGTTATAATCAAGTTAGGAGTGTTGCTGTTTCAGATGCCTCCTCTCGTTGGTCAAATGATACCGGCGAGGGGCTATAACAAACTCATGCACTCACGCAGCACACACACACACACAGTATCACAGAGGCTCTCTGTGGCGTAACCAGGGTAACCAGACACAACAAGACACAGCCAGTGCTATGGGGTTTCCCACCCACTGCTTTTTCGATCAGTGACGCAAATCGAGGAAAGAAAGAAAGTAAGGTAGAGGAATGTGCAGCGTAGTCTGCATCGATTCATCTGCTAATGTAGTCCATGTGACGCTCCCTCATCTCTCCATCTCTCCACTGTTCTCAATAGGACTATTCAGAAGGAGAGAGAGATAAAGAGAAAATAACATCGCTTGCAACTCTGCCAGGGTCCAATTGTCCAAATAGTTCTCATTCCTGCCAGACACAACAGTACATTAGCAGTGTCTGTCCGTCTGTGAATTCAATTCACAATATATTTTATTTTCTCTTTTGCATTGATTCTAATGGGTAGATAATGAGTCTCAGTCTGTGTGGGGACTACAGTATTTCTGTCTATTGTCCAGGCAAGGCCAAGTAGAGAGTTCCTGTCAGGGTCTTTACCTCTGTTTTCTAGTATGCTAACACACACTTGGAGAACATACAGTATGTACTTGTCTAGACATATGCCCACTTACAAGAAAGACCCGCAAAAAAACTTAGGCACACACACAGAGGAACACACACACACAGACGCAGAGACACACATATGCACCCACGCACGCACGCACACACACACACACACACACACACGCGCGTGCGCAGGCGCAGAGACACATACAGACACTGCCAATACCAAAGTTCCAAAGGCTGGGCCAAGTAAAGTGTATACGAGGTCATTCAAGATGTTTTGTAGCTATTCATATATTGATGATGTAAAGAATATTTGCTGGTCTGTGGTATGTAAATGAGGAGCAACCATATGCTGCACTTGACACATTTATGAAATTGCTTATTCCAGTCACTAATAATCACACACCCATTAAAAAAATGACTGTAAAAACTGTTAAAACTTCTTCGGGATCGGTGTCCCTTCCACAGGACGGTTGAGTTAACGTAGGCTAATGCGATTAGCATGAGGTTGTAAGTAACAAGAATATTTCTGAGGACATAGACATATCTGATATTGGCAGAAAGCTTAAATTCTTGTTAATCTAGCTGCACTGTTCAATTTACAGCAGCTATTACAGTGAAAGAATACCATGCTATTGCTTGAGGAGAGTGCACAATTTTGAACATGAAATGTTATTATTAAACAAATGAAGCACATTTGGGCAGTCTTGATACAACATTTTGAACAGAAATGCAATGGTTCATTGGATCAAGGGACCAAAATCTAAATTGCACCTGGGCTGGAATAATACATTATGGCCTCTCTTGCATTTCAAAGATGATGGTCCAAAAAATATTACAAAAGAATGGTTGGTTTTTTCTTTGTATTATCTTTTACCAGATCTATTGTGTTATATTCTATTACATTCCTTTCACATTTCCACAAACTTCAAAAGTGTTTCCTTTGAAATTGTACCAATAATATGCATATCCTTGCTTCAGGGCCTGAGCTACAGGCAGTTAGACTTGGGTATGTCATTTTAGGCGAAACATTTTTAAAAGGGGCTAATCCTTAAGATTGACGAGGAATTGAAAAATTGTATGGTTGAGCGGGATGAGGCAAAAGGTATGGCAAATAAGTCTGGCAGCCCAAATCACTGGCAAATGTACTGCAAATTAAGAAATCATGTGATGAAACAAAAACATTTAAAAAAATAAACTACACAATGAAACAAAAATAAATGATATAAATACTGACAGTAAAAAGCTTTGGAGCACCTTAAATTACATTGTGGGAATAAAAGCCAACGCAGCTCCATCATTCATTGATTCAAATGGCTCATTCATCACAAAACCCACTGATAATGCAAACTACTTTAATGACTTTTTCATTGGCAAAGATAAGCAAACTTAGGGTTGACATGCCAGCAACAAACACTGACACTACACATATACACACAAGTATATGTATATATACACAAAAGTATATCTGACCAAATTATGAAAGACAAGTTTTGAATTCCGTAAAGTCAATGTGGAAGAGGTGAAAAATTATTGTTGTCTATCAACAATGACAAGCCACCGGGGTCTGACAATCTGGATGGAAAATTACTGAGGATAATAGCGGACGATATTGCCACTCCTATTTGCCACATCTTCAATTTAAGCCTACTAGAAAGTGCGTGCCCTCAGTCCTGGAGGGAAGCTAAAGTCATTCCGCCACCCAAGAATAGTAAAGACCCCTTTACTGGCTCAAATAGCAGAGCAATCAGCCTGTTACCAACCCTTAGAAAACTTCTGGAAAAAATTGTGTTTGACCAGATATAATGCTATTTCACAGTAAACAAATTGACAGCAGACTTTCCGCACGCTTATAGGGAAGGACACTCAACAAGCAAAGCACTTGACTGATGATTGGCTGAGAGAAATAGCTTTTACTATTATCGATCATAGTCTACTGCTGGAGAAATGTACACTGCCGTTCAAACGTTTTGGGTCACTTAGAAATGTCCTTGCTTTGAAAGAAAAGCACATATTTTGTCCATTAAAATAAAATAAAATAGATCAGAAATACAGTGTAGACATTGTTCATGTTGGAAATCACTATTGTAGCTGGAAACGGATGATTTTTAATGGAATATCTATGTAGGAATACAGAGGCCCATTATCAGCAACCATCACTCCTGTTTTCCAATGGCATGTTGTGTTAGCTAATCCAAGTTTATCATTTTTAAAGGCTAATTTATCATTAGAAAACCCTTTTGCAATTATGTTAGCACACCTGAAAACTGTTGTCCTGATTAAAGAAGCAATAAAACTGGCCTTCTTTAGGCTAGTTGAGTATCTGGAGCATCAGCATTTGTGGGTTCGATTACAGGCTCAAAATGGCCAGAAACAAAACAATTTCTTCTGAAACTCACCAGTCTATTCTTGTTCTGAGAAATGAAGGCTCTAACCTGAATGGAAAGAGGAGTGGGAGGCCCCAGTGCACAACTGAGCAAGAGGACAATTAAATTAAAGTGTCTAGTTTGAGAAACAGACGCCTCATAAGTCCTCAACTGGCAGCTTCAGTAAAACACCAGTGTCAACGTCAACAGTGAAGAGGCGACTCCTGGAGGCTGGCCTTCTAGGCAGAGTTCCTCGTTCCAGTGTTCTTTGCCCATCTTAATCATTTATTTTTATTGGCTAGTCTGAGACATGGCTTTTTCTTTGCAACTCTGCCTAGAAGAACATTTTGTGTTGTGGATATGTGATAGTGTAGGGATGTTATATGATGTACTGTTTAATCTTTAGCTCATTCAGTACAAACATTGTTCACTGTTTTATCCTTCGTTTTATATGTAATGTGGGTGCTTTCGTGTGTTTGGACCCAAGGAAGAATAGCTGCTGCCTAATGGGTATCCCTAATAAATACAAATACAAATGCACACACTCATGCCCACACACACACAACAACAACATGTATGTTTCTCTGTCTCTACCCCCCATCCCTCTCATGGCAGTCACGTAGTGTAGGTCTGTAGGTCTTCCTCTCTGTCTCTACCCCCTCCCTTCTTTAATGGCAGTTATGGGAGGGAATGCATGTTGTCATGTCTCGTGTACAGCCAGTCACCTCATATATACTCTAGTCCCCTGTCCTACCCGTTCCATCATCCCTCTCTCTCTTACTGTCTCCCTCTTCCCCTCTCGCTTCTCTCTCTCTCTCTTGCCCCTCTCTCTCTCTCTCTCTCGCTCTCTGTCTCTCTCTCTGTCTCTCTCTCTCCCTCTCCCTCTCTCTGTCTCTCTCTCTCCCTCTCCCTCTCTCATTCTTCTCTCTGTTATGTGTCATTTGTGATGTGTCATTTTCTCAGTATGTGTATCTTCTGCGGGAAGGAGAACAGCTCAGCGTCACACAATGCATTTCTGCTGGCTGAGTGAATACACAGGACAGAGAGACTTGGATAACACCCCAGTGAGTGTCTGTAGGCTTGGAGATGCCTGTTTGTCAGCAAGGGGTTGCTCAGTTAAACCCCTCTGTAAGTAATCTCAAAGAGAGATGTTATCTCTCCCTATTCTGCAGTGCTAACCCAAGGACAAGCAAAGGACTGCTCCTATCTAGGGCCAGGTGGTTTTCATGACAATGTCATTTGATGAGGGAAAACAGCTTTAGCCTACAGGCACTAGTAACCGCCGAGTTATGACCTAGTAGTTCTGGGTAAACACAAGGGCCCAGAATTATACCTGATTATGTCAGGAAAAATACATGGCACTACTCATAGACCTTTACAAATCTCAAAAAAGACACCTTCATTAATGCTAACTCATAGTCTATAACTGCAATTAATGCTAACTCATAGTCTATAACTGTAATTAATTCTAACGCATAGTCTATAACTGTAATTAATGCTAACTCATAGTCTATCACTGTAATTAATGCTAACTCATAGTCTATAACTGTAATTAATGCTAACTCATAGTCTATAACTGTAATTCATGCTAGCTCATAGCCTATAACTGTAATTAATGCCAGCTCATATTCTATAACTGTAATTAATGCCAGCTCATATTCTAAAACTGTAAATAATGCTAGCTCATAGCCTATAACTATAATTAAAGCTAGCTCATATTCTATAACTGTCAACAAACAGACACCGGACACATGAGAATGTGGGTTGAAAAATATTATTCTACATCTGTACAACAACTAGGTCCTAGACATATATCTTAAGCCAGCTGCTAAAGAACTGCCCTAAATGAGAACTACTGAAAAGTATCTGTCTAGACTAGACTAGACTGCCTTGTATTTGCACATGTGTGTTTGCAAGATAAGCAAATAGTAGCCATTACCAAATCCTGTGTGTGAGAGGCAATCTGTTTCCCCTGTGGCATGGTTAGGGAAGAAAAACCCAATTGAAAAACAAAGTGCAACCACCATTGTGGGACATGTGGTGAACCTCAGAATAGGTGGGGAAGGAGGTGAAAGGCATCTAGCATTGCCCATGGAATCGGGTTTGCAGTCGCACGCACACACACACTTGCAGACACTGACTTACATTAGTCATTCAAGCAGCATTATAAGGGCCGTTTATGCCATTCCAATACAACCACAGTCCCATTATTAGGTAGACTGAGAGAGTCAGAAAGAGAGAGAGAGAGTGAAAGAGAGAAAGGTAGAGAGGGAGAGGGGAGGGGAGGGGAGAGAGCAAAGGGAGAGAAGGAGAGGAGAGGGGACGGGAGAGAGCAAAGGGAGAGGAGGGGGAGAGAGCAAAGGGAGAGGAGGGGGGAGAGAGCAAAGGGAGAGAGGGGAGGGGAGGGAGAGAGCAAAGGGAGAGAAAGAGAGGAGAGGTGAGGGGAGAGAGCAAAGGTAGAGAGGGAGGAGGAGGGAGAGAGCAAAGGGAGAGAGGGAGAGGAGAGGGGAGGGAGAGAGCAAAGGGAGAGAAGGAGAGGGAGGGGAGGGAGAGAGGGAGAGGAGAGGTGAGGGGAGAGAGCAAAGGGAGAGAAGGAGAGGTGAGGGGAGAGAGCAAAGGTAGAGAGGGAGAGGAGAGGGGAGGGGAGAGAGCAAAGGTAGAGAGGGAGAGGAGAGGGGAGGGGAGAGAGCAAAGGGAGAGAAGGAGAGGGGAGGGGAGGGGAGAGAGCAAAGGAAGAGAGGGAGAGGAGAGGGGAGGGGAGAGAGCAAAGGGAGAGAGGGAGAGGAGAGGGGACGGAGAGAGCAAAGGGAGAGAGGGAGAGGAGGGGGAGGGGAGAGAGCAAAGGGAGAGAAGGAGAGGGGAGGGAGAGAGCAAAGGAAGAGAGGGAGAGGAGAGGGGACGGAGAGAGCAAAGGGAGAGAAGGAGAGGGGAGGGGAGAGAGCAAAGGGAGAGAGGGAGAGGAGAGGGACGGGAGAGAGCAAAGGGAGAGAGGGAGCGGGGAGGGGAGGGGAGGGGAGAGAGCAATGGGAGAGAGGGAGAGGGAGGGGAGGGGAGAGAGCAAAGGGAGAGAGGGAGGGGAGAGAGCAAAGGGAGAGAGGGGAGGGGAGGGAGAGAGCAAAGGGAGAGAAAGAGAGGAGAGGGAGGGGAGAGAGCAAAGGTAGAGAGGGAGAGGAGAGGGAGGGAGAGAGCAAAGGGAGAGAAGGAGAGGAGAGGGAGAGAGCAAAGGAAGAGAGGGAGAGGAGAGTGGAGGGGAGAGAGCAAAGGGAGAGAGGGAGAGGAGTGGGGAGGGGAGAGAGCAAAGGGAGAGAAGGAGAGGGGAGGGAGAGAGCAAAGGGAGAGAGGGAGAGGAGAGGGGAGGGAGAGAGCAAAGGAGAGAGGGAGAGGAGGGAAGAGAGCAAAGGAGAGAGGGAGAGGGGAGGGGAGAGAGCAAAGGAGAGAGGGAGAGGGGAGGGGGAGAGAGCAAAGGGAGAGAGGGAGAGGAGAGGGGAGAGAGCAAAGGAGAGAGGGAGAGGAGAGGGGAGGGGAGAGAGCAAAGGGAGAGAAAGAGAGGAGAGGGGAGAGAGCAAAGGGAGAGAAGGAGAGGAGAGGGGAGGGGTGAGAGCAAAGGAAGAGAGGGAGAGGAGAGTGGAGGGAGAGAGCAAAGGGAGAGAGGGAGAGGAGTGGGGAGGGAGAGAGCAAAGGGAGAGAGGGAGAGGAGAGTGGAGGGGAGAGAGCAAAGGGAGAGAGGGAGAGGAGAGGGGAGGGAGAGAGCAAAGGGAGAGAGGGAGAGGAGAGAGCAAAGGGAGAGAGGGAGAGGAGAGGGGAGGGGAGAGAGCAAAGGGAGAGAGGGAGAGGAGAGTGGAGGGAGAGAGCAATGGGAGAGAGGGAGAGGAGAGGAGAGGGAGAGGAGAGAGCAAAGGTAGAGAGGGAGAGGAGAGTGGAGGGGAGAGAGCAAAGGGAGAGAGGGAGAGGAGAGGAGAGGGAGAGGAGAGAGCAAAGGTAGAGAGGGAGAGGAGAGGAGAGTGGAGGGGAGAGAGCAATGGGAGAGAGGGAGAGGAGAGGAGAGGGAGAGGAGAGAGCAAAGGTAGAGAGGGAGAGGAGAGTGGAGGGAGAGAGCAAAGGGAGAGAGGGAGAGGAGAGTGGAGGGAGAGAGCAATGGGAGAGAGGGAGAGGAGAGGGGAGGGGAGAGAGCAAAGGGAGAGAGGGAGAGGAGAGAGCAAAGGGAGAGAGGGAGAGGAGAGGGGAGGGGAGAGAGCAAAGGGAGAGAGGGAGAGGAGAGGGGAAGGGAGAGTGCAAAGGAGAGATGGAGAGGAGAGGGGAGGGGAGAGAGCAATGGGAGAGAGGGAGAGGGAGGGGAGGGGAGAGCAAAGGGAGAGAGGGAGAGGAGAGGGGAGGGGAGAGAGCAAAGGGAGAGAGGGAGAGGGGAGGGGAGGGAGAGAGCAAAGGGAGAGAAGGAGAGGGGAGGGGAGAGAGCAAAGGGAGAGAGGGAGAGGAGAGGGGAGGGGAGAGAGCAAAGGGAGAGAGGGAGAGGGGAGGGAAGAGAGCAAAGGAGAGAGGGAGAGGGAGGGGAGAGAGCAAAGGGAGAGAGGGAGAGGGGAGGGGGGGAGAGAGCAAAGGGAGAGAGGGAGAGGAGAGGGGAGAGAGCAAAGGGAGAGAGGGAGAGGAGAGGGGAGGGAGAGAGCAAAGGGAGAGAAAGAGAGGAGAGGGGAGAGAGCAAAGGGAGAGAAGGAGAGGAGAGGGGAGGGGTGAGAGCAAAGGAAGAGAGGGAGAGGAGAGTGGAGGGGAGAGAGCAAAGGGAGAGAGGGAGAGGAGTGGGGAGGGGAGAGAGCAAAGGGAGAGAGGGAGAGGAGAGTGGAGGGGAGAGAGCAAAGGGAGAGAGGGAGAGGAGAGGGGAGGGGAGAGAGCAAAGGGAGAGAGGGAGAGGAGAGAGCAAAGGGAGAGAGGGAGAGGAGAGGGAGGGGAGAGAGCAAAGGTAGAGAGGGAGAGGAGAGTGGAGGGGAGAGAGCAATGGGAGAGAGGGAGAGGAGAGAGCAAAGGTAGAGAGGGAGAGGAGAGTGGAGGGGAGAGAGCAAAGGGAGAGAGGGAGAGGAGAGGAGAGGGAGAGGAGAGAGCAAAGGTAGAGAGGGAGAGGAGAGGAGAGTGGAGGGGAGAGAGCAATGGGAGAGAGGGAGAGGAGAGGAGAGGGAGAGGAGAGAGCAAAGGTAGAGAGGGAGAGGAGAGTGGAGGGGAGAGAGCAAAGGGAGAGAGGGAGAGGAGAGTGGAGGGGAGAGAGCAATGGGAGAGAGGGAGAGGAGAGGGGAGGGAGAGAGCAAAGGGAGAGAGGGAGAGGAGAGAGCAAAGGAGAGAGGGAGAGGAGAGGGAGGGAGAGAGCAAAGGGAGAGAGGGAGAGGAGAGGGGAAGGGAGAGTGCAAAGGGAGAGATGGAGAGGAGAGGGGAGGGAGGAGAGAGCAATGGGAGAGAGGGAGAGGGGAGGGGAGGGGAGAGCAAAGGGAGAGAGGGAGAGGAGAGGGAGGGGAGAGAGCAAAGGGAGAGAGGGAGAGGGGAGGGGAGGGGAGAGAGCAAAGGGAGAGAGGGAGAGGGGAGGGGAGGGGAGAGCAAAGGAGAGAGGGAGAGGAGAGGGAGGGGAGAGAGCAAAGGAGAGAGGGAGAGGAGAGGGGAGGGGAGAGAGCAAAGGGAGAGAGGGAGGGGAGAGGGGAGGGAGAGAGCAAAGGAGAGAAGGAGAGGAGAGCAAAGGGAGAGAAGGAGAGGGGAGGGAGGGGAGAGAGCAAAGGGAGAGAGGGAGAGGAGAGGAGAGGGGAGGGAGAGAGCAAAGGGAGAGAGGGAGAGGAGAGGGGAGGGGAGAGAGCAAAGGGAGAGAGGGAGAGGAGAGGGGAGGGAGAGAGCAATGGGAGAGAGGGAGAGGAGAGGGAGGGGAGAGAGCAATGGGAGAGAGGGAGAGGGGAGGGAGGGGAGAGAGCAAAGGGAGAGAGGGAGAGGAGAGGTGAGGGGAGAGAGCAAAGGAGAGAGGGAGAGGAGAGGTGAGGGGAGAGAGCAATGGGAGAGAGGGAGAGGAGAGGTGAGGGGAGAGAGCAATGGGAGAGAGGGAGAGGAGAGGTGAGGGGAGAGAGCAAAGGGAGAGATGGAGAGGAGAGGTGAGGGGAGAGAGCAAAGGGAGAGATGGAGAGGAGAGGTGAGGGGAGAGAGCAAAGGGAGAGAGGGAGAGGAGAGGTGAGGGGAGAGAGCAAAGGGAGAGATGGAGAGGAGAGGTGAGGGAGAGAGCAAAGGGAGAGAGGGAGAGGAGAGGTGAGGGGAGAGAGCAAAGGGAGAGAGGGAGAGGAGAGGTGAGGGGAGAGAGCAAAGGGAGAGATGGAGAGGAGAGGTGAGGGGAGAGAGCAAAGGGAGAGAGGGAGAGGAGAGGTGAGGGGAGAGAGCAAAGGGAGAGAGGGAGAGGAGAGGGGAGGGGAGAGAGCAAAGGGAGAGAGGGAGGGAGAGGGGAGGGGAGAGAGCAAAGGGAGAGAAGGAGAGGAGAGCAAAGGGAGAGAAGGAGAGGGGAGGGGAGGGAGAGAGCAAAGGGAGAGAGGGAGAGGAGAGGGGAGGGAGAGAGCAAAGGGAGAGAGGGAGAGGAGAGGGGAGGGGAGAGAGCAAAGGGAGAGAGGGAGAGGAGAGGGGAGGGGAGAGAGCAATGGGAGAGAGGGAGAGGAGAGGGGAGGGGAGAGAGCAATGGGAGAGAGGGAGAGGGGAGGGGAGGGGAGAGAGCAAAGGGAGAGAGGGAGAGGAGAGGTGAGGGGAGAGAGCAAAGGGAGAGAGGGAGAGGAGAGGTGAGGGGAGAGAGCAATGGGAGAGAGGGAGAGGAGAGGTGAGGGGAGAGAGCAATGGGAGAGAGGGAGAGGAGAGGTGAGGGGAGAGAGCAAAGGGAGAGATGGAGAGGAGAGGTGAGGGGAGAGAGCAAAGGGAGAGATGGAGAGGAGAGGTGAGGGGAGAGAGCAAAGGGAGAGAGGGAGAGGAGAGGTGAGGGGAGAGAGCAAAGGAGAGATGGAGAGGAGAGGTGAGGGGAGAGAGCAAAGGGAGAGAGGGAGAGGAGAGGTGAGGGGAGAGAGCAAAGGGAGAGAGGGAGAGGAGAGGTGAGGGGAGAGAGCAAAGGGAGAGATGGAGAGGAGAGGTGAGGGGAGAGAGCAAAGGGAGAGAGGGAGAGGAGAGGTGAGGGGAGAGAGCAAAGGGAGAACATGGAAGACAGAAACAAAAGAAAGAAGCAGAGAAAAAAGAAAAAGTGAAAGTCAGACAATGTTTGTTTTCTCGTCTGTTCTTTGTGTCTCGATCTCTCCGTTCTCTTTCTGCATCCCTCGTTCTCTCCATTCCTTTCCTCTGAGGGCGTTGAGCGCTCCAGTCTGGAGGGCAGATTTAGTGAACGCAGGAGGGTGGGAAAAGTTCAAGCTCCCTCCATCCTAAACGACAATCATTTTTGTTCTCCCCTCCTGAGGGAGTACTTATAGAAGCCAGTGTGGTCGAAGAGGCTTATGGACTAGTCTGCTGTGACTCATTCATCTCCCCATCCACAGACAAATAGCTCTCTCTCTCTCCCTCTATCCATCTCTCCATTTCTCTCCATCTCCATCTCACTCACTACCTCTCTCACTCATTCTCCATCCCTCCCTCGCTCCCTCTCTCAGAAGACAACATGTCAGACCAGACCAATGTGTAACAGGAAAAGGGGTTTATCTGTCTGCCTCACAGCCTTAAATCTGTATCCAAGCCCAACAACCACATGTACGCTGCTGCATTCCGGCTGCTGTTATTACGGCATTATGTCTATTTGCACTGTTCTCAATCCCAGGGAACGCTGAGAAGCCATTTAAACACAAGAATGTCAAACCATACAATCCAGACTGGGGTGTTAGTGTTGGTGTAGAGGAGGGTGGAAATGGATGGACGTCAGAAGGTTGACGGACACTGGCTGTATCCAAGGTGGCTGTCAAAGCAATTACATTTCTCTCATTCTTTCATTCTCTCTCTCTTCCTTCATTCTCTACTTTTCTCTCCTTCACTGCCACTCTCTATCTTCTTCTCTTTCTCCTCTTTCTGTCTCTGTTTCTCTCTCTCCTTAATCGCTCTCTCTCTTTCTGTATGCACTCCTCTGGCGCCCACGTCTCACCCACGGACAGAGCCTCTGCCAGCACAAACAAATACACACATAGACATAGACACAAACACAAACACTCACGCAAACACTCTGACCCCCTCTGTGTATAGTAGAGGATTACGGTGGCATTACATGCTGTGCCACAAGAGCTCCCATTTTCTGTGAACATCTTGTTATTGAGATTACACACAAGACTGGGAATGAATCAAGACCCACTGCAGGCTTTATCCAATCAGTGAATGAATCAAGACCCACTGCAGGCTTTATCCAGTCAGTGAATGAATCAAGACCCACTGCAGGCTTTAAACCAGTCAGTGAATGAATCAAGACCCACTGCAGGCTTTATCCAGTCAGTGAATGAATCAAGACCCACTGCAGGCTTTATCCAATCAGTGAATGAATCAAGACCCACTGCAGGCTTTATCCAGTCAGTGAATGAATCAAGACCCACTGCAGGCTTTAAACCAGTCAGTGAATGAATCAAGACCCACTGCAGGCTTTATCCAGTCAGTGAATGAATCAAGACCCACTGCAGGCTTTATCCAATCAGTGAATGAATCAAGACCCACTGCAGGCTTTATCCAGTCAGTGAATGAATCAAGACCCACTGCAGGCTTTAAACCAGTCAGTGAATGAATCAAGACCCACTGCAGGCTTTATCCAGTCAGTGAATGAATCAAGACCCACTGCAGGCTTTATCCAATCAGTGAATGAATCAAGACCCACTGCAGGCTTTATCCAGTCAGTGAATGAATCAAGACCCACTGCAGGCTTTATCCAGTCAGTGACTGAGTCAAGATCCAATGCAGGCTTTATCCAGTCAGTGAATGAATCAAGATCCACTGCAGGCTTTATCCAGTCAGTGAATGAATCAAGACCCACTGCAGGATTTATCCAATCAGTGAGTGAATCAAGAGTTACTGCAGGATTTATCCAATCAGTGAATGAATCAAGAGTTACTGCAGGCTTTATCCAATCAGTGAATGAATCAAGAGTTACTGCAGGCTTTATCCAATCAGTGAATGAATCAAGAGTTACTGCATGCTTTATCCAAGCAGTGAATGAATCAAGAGTTACTGCAGGCTTTATCCAGTCAGTGAATGAATCAAGAGTTACTGCATGCTTTATCCAAGCAGTGAATGAATCAAGAGTTACTGCAGGCTTTATCCAGTCAGTGAATGAATCAAGAGTTACTGCAGGCTTTATCCAATCAGTGAATGAATCAAAAGTTACTGCAGGCTTTATCCAGTCAGTGAATGAATCAAGAGTTACTGCAGGCTTTATCCAATCAGTGAATGAATCAAGAGTTACTACAGGCTTTATCCAATCAGTGAATGAATCAAGAGTTACTGCAGGCTTTATCCAATAAGTGAATGAATCAAGAGTTACTGCAGGCTTTATCCAATCAGTGAATGAATCAAGACCCACTACAGGCTTTATCCAATCAGTGAATGAATCAAGAGTTACTGCAGGCTTTATCCAATCAGTGAATGAATCAAGACCCACTACAGGCTTTATCCAATCAGTGAATGAATCAAGAGTTACTACAGGCTTTATCCAATCAGTGAATGAATCAAGAGTTACTGCAGGCTTTATCCAATCAGTGAATGAATCAAGAGTTACTACAGGCTTTATCCAATCAGTGAATGAATCAAGAGTTACTGCAGGCTTTATCCAATCAGTGAATGAATCAAGAGTTACTGCAGGCTTTATCCAATCAGTGAATGAATCAAGAGTTACTGCAGGCTTTATCCAATCTGTGAATGAATCAAGAGTTACTGCAGGCTTTATCCAATCTGTGAATGAATCAAGAGTTACTGCAGGCTTTATCCAATCAGTGAATGAATCAAGAGTTACTGCAGGCTTTATCCAGTCAGTGAATGAATCAAGACCCACTGCAGGCTTTATCCAGTCAGTGAATGAATCAAGACCCACTGCAGGCTTTATCCAGTCAGTGAATGAATCAAGACCCACTGCAGGCTTTATCCAGTCAGTGAATGAATCAAGAGTTACTGCAGGCTTTATCCAGTCAGTGAATGAATCAAGACCCACTGCAGGCTTTATCCAGTCAGTGAATGAATCAAGAGTTACTGCAGGCTTTATCCAGTCAGTGAATGAATCAAGACCCACTGCAGGCTTTATCCAGTCAGTGAATGAATCAAGAGTTACTGCAGGCTTTATCCAGTCAGTGAATGAATCAAGAGTTACTGCAGGCTTTATCCAATCAGTGAATGAATCAAGACCCACTACAGGCTTTATCCAATCAGTGAATGAATCAAGAGTTACTGCAGGCTTTATCCAATCAGTGAATGAATCAAGACCCACTACAGGCTTTATCCAATCAGTGAATGAATCAAGAGTTACTACAGGCTTTATCCAATCAGTGAATGAATCAAGAGTTACTGCAGGCTTTATCCAATCAGTGAATGAATCAAGAGTTACTACAGGCTTTATCCAATCAGTGAATGAATCAAGAGTTACTGCAGGCTTTATCCAATCAGTGAATGAATCAAGAGTTACTGCAGGCTTTATCCAATCAGTGAATGAATCAAGAGTTACTGCAGGCTTTATCCAATCTGTGAATGAATCAAGAGTTACTGCAGGCTTTATCCAGTCAGTGAATGAATCAAGACCCACTGCAGGCTTTATCCAGTCAGTGAATGAATCAAGACCCACTGCAGGCTTTATCCAGTCAGTGAATGAATCAAGACCCACTGCAGGCTTTATCCAGTCAGTGAATGAATCAAGAGTTACTGCAGGCTTTATCCAGTCAGTGAATGAATCAAGACCCACTGCAGGCTTTATCCAGTCAGTGAATGAATCAAGAGTTACTGCAGGCTTTATCCAGTCAGTGAATGAATCAAGAGTTACTGCAGGCTTTATCCAATAAGTGAATGAATCAAGACCCACTGCAGGCTTTATCCAGTCAGTGAATGAATCAAGACCCACTACAGGCTTTATCCAATCAGTGAATGAATCAAGAGTTTCTGCAGGCTTTATCCAATCAGTGAATGAATCAAGAGTTACTGCAGGCTTTATCCAATCAGTGAATGAATCAAGAGTTACTACAGGCTTTATCCAGTCAGTGAATGAATCAAGAGTTACTGCAGGCTTTATCCAATCAGTGAATGAATCAAGAGTTACTGCAGGCTTTATCCAGTCAGTGAATGAATCAAGAGTTACTGCAGGCTTTATCCAGTCAGTGAATGAATGAATCAAGAGTTACTGCAGGCTTTATCCAGTCAGTGAATGAATCAAAGTTACTGCAGGCTTTATCCAGTCAGTGAATGAATCAACAGTTACTGCAGGCGTTATCCAATCAGTGAATGAATCAAGAGTTACTGCAGGCTTTATCCAGTCAGTGAATGAATCAAGAGTTACTACAGGCTTTATCCAATCAGTGAATTAATCAAGAGTTACTGCAGGCTTTATCCAATAAGTGAATGAATCAAGAGTTACTACAGGCTTTATCCAATCAGTGAATGAATCAAGAGTTACTACAGGCTTTATCCAATCAGTGAATGAATCAAGAGTTACTGCAGGCTTTATCCAATCTGTGAATGAATCAAGAGTTACTGCAGGCTTTATCCAGTCAGTGAATGAATCCAAAGTTACTGCAGGCTTTATCCAGTCAGTGAATGAATCAACAGTTACTGCAGGCGTTATCCAATCAGTGAATGAATCAAGAGTTACTGCAGGCTTTATCCAGTCAGTGAATGAATCAAGAGTTACTACAGGCTTTATCCAATCAGTGAATTAATCAAGAGTTACTGCAGGCTTTATCCAATAAGTGAATGAATCAAGAGTTACTACAGGCTTTATCCAATCAGTGAATGAATCAAGAGTTACTACAGGCTTTATCCAATCAGTGAATGAATCAAGAGTTACTGCAGGCTTTATCCAGTCAGTGAATGAATCAACAGTTACTACAGGCTTTATCCAATCAGTGAATGAATCAAGAGTTACTGCAGGCTTTATCCAATAAGTGAATGAATCAAGAGTTACTGCAGGCTTTATCCAATCAGTGAATGAATCAAGACCCACTACAGGCTTTATCCAATCAGTGAATGAATCAAGAGTTACTGCAGGCTTTATCCAATCAGTGAATGAATCAAGACCCACTACAGGCTTTATCCAATCAGTGAATGAATCAAGAGTTACTACAGGCTTTATCCAATCAGTGAATGAATCAAGAGTTACTGCAGGCTTTATCCAATCAGTGAATGAATCAAGAGTTACTACAGGCTTTATCCAATCAGTGAATGAATCAAGAGTTACTGCAGGCTTTATCCAATCAGTGAATGAATCAAGAGTTACTGCAGGCTTTATCCAATCAGTGAATGAATCAAGAGTTACTGCAGGCTTTATCCAATCTGTGAATGAATCAAGAGTTACTGCAGGCTTTATCCAATCTGTGAATGAATCAAGAGTTACTGCAGGCTTTATCCAATCAGTGAATGAATCAAGAGTTACTGCAGGCTTTATCCAGTCAGTGAATGAATCAAGAGTTACTGCAGGCTTTATCCAGTCAGTGAATGAATCAAGAGTTACTACAGGCTTTATCCAATCAGTGAATGAATCAAGAGTTACTGCAGGCTTTATCCAATTAGTGAATGAATCAAGAGTTATTGCAGGCTTTATCCAATCAGTGAATGAATCAAGACCCACTACAGGCTTTATCCAATCAGTGAATGAATCAAGAGTTACTACAGGCTTTATCCAATCAGTGAATGAATCAAGAGTTACTGCAGGCTTTGTCCAATCAGTGAATGAATCAAGAGTTACTGCAGGCTTTATCCAGTCAGTGAATGAATCAAGACCCACTGCAGGCTTTATCCAAGCAGTGAATGAATCAAGAGTTACTGCAGGCTTTATCCAATCAGTGAATGAATCAAGACCCACTACAGGCTTTATTCAATCAGTGAATGAATCAAGAGTTACTACAGGCTTTATCCAATCAGTGAATGAATCAAGAGTTACTGCAGGCTTTATCCAATCTGTGAATGAATCAAGAGTTACTGCAGGCTTTATCCAATCAGTGAATGAATCAAGAGTTACTACAGGCTTTATCCAGTCAGTGAATGAATCAAGAGTTACTGCAGGCTTTATCCAGTCAGTGAATGAATCAAGACCCACTGCAGGCTTTATCCAGTCAGTGAATGAATCAAGAGTTACTGCAGGCTTTATCCAGTCAGTGAATGAATCAAGACCCACTGCAGGCTTTATCCAGTCAGTGAATGAATCAAGAGTTACTGCAGGCTTTATCCAGTCAGTGAATGAATCAAGAGTTACTGCAGGCTTTATCCAATCTGTGAATGAATCAAGAGTTACTGCAGGCTTTATCCAATCAGTGAATGAATCAAGAGTTACTGCAGGCTTTATCCAGTCAGTGAATGAATCAAGAGTTACTACAGGCTTTATCCAATCAGTGAATGAATCAAGAGTTACTGCAGGCTTTATCCAATTAGTGAATGAATCAAGAGTTATTGCAGGCTTTATCCAATCAGTGAATGAATCAAGACCCACTACAGGCTTTATCCAATCAGTGAATGAATCAAGAGTTACTACAGGCTTTATCCAATCAGTGAATGAATCAAGAGTTACTGCAGGCTTTGTCCAATCAGTGAATGAATCAAGAGTTACTGCAGGCTTTATCCAGTCAGTGAATGAATCAAGACCCACTGCAGGCTTTATCCAAGCAGTGAATGAATCAAGAGTTACTGCAGGCTTTATCCAATCAGTGAATGAATCAAGACCCACTACAGGCTTTATTCAATCAGTGAATGAATCAAGAGTTACTACAGGCTTTATCCAATCAGTGAATGAATCAAGAGTTACTGCAGGCTTTGTCCAATCAGTGAATGAATCAAGAGTTACTGCAGGCTTTATCCAGTCAGTGAATGAATCAAGACCCACTACAGGCTTTATCCAATCAGTGAATGAATCAAGAGTTACTGCAGGCTTTATCCAATCTGTGAATGAATCAAGAGTTACTGCAGGCTTTATCCAATCTGTGAATGAATCAAGAGTTACTGCAGGCTTTATCCAATCAGTGAATGAATCAAGAGTTACTGCAGGCTTTATCCAGTCAGTGAATGAATCAAGAGTTACTACAGGCTTTATCCAATCAGTGAATGAATCAAGAGTTACTGCAGGCTTTATCCAATTAGTGAATGAATCAAGAGTTATTGCAGGCTTTATCCAATCAGTGAATGAATCAAGACCCACTACAGGCTTTATCCAATCAGTGAATGAATCAAGAGTTACTACAGGCTTTATCCAATCAGTGAATGAATCAAGAGTTACTGCAGGCTTTGTCCAATCAGTGAATGAATCAAGAGTTACTGCAGGCTTTATCCAGTCAGTGAATGAATCAAGACCCACTGCAGGCTTTATCCAAGCAGTGAATGAATCAAGAGTTACTGCAGGCTTTATCCAATCAGTGAATGAATCAAGACCCACTACAGGCTTTATTCAATCAGTGAATGAATCAAGAGTTACTACAGGCTTTATCCAATCAGTGAATGAATCAAGAGTTACTGCAGGCTTTATCCAATCAGTGAATGAATCAAGAGTTACTGCAGGCTTTATCCAATCAGTGAATGAATCAAGACCCACTACAGGCTTTATCCAATCAGTGAATGAATCAAGAGTTACTGCAGGCTTTATCCAATCTGTGAATGAATCAAGAGTTACTGCAGGCTTTATCCAATCAGTGAATGAATCAAGAGTTACTGCAGGCTTTATCCAGTCAGTGAATGAATCAAGAGTTACTACAGGCTTTATCCAATCAGTGAATGAATCAAGAGTTACTACAGGCTTTATCCAATCAGTGAATGAATCAAGAGTTACTGCAGGCTTTATCCAATTAGTGAATGAATCAAGAGTCATTGCAGGCTTTATCCAATCAGTGAATGAATCAAGACCCACTACAGGCTTTATCCAATCAGTGAATGAATCAAGAGTTACTACAGGCTTTATCCAATCAGTGAATGAATCAAGAGTTACTGCAGGCTTTGTCCAATCAGTGAATGAATCAAGAGTTACTGCAGGCTTTATCCAGTCAGTGAATGAATCAAGACCCACTGCAGGCTTTATCCAAGCAGTGAATGAATCAAGAGTTACTGCAGGCTTTATCCAATCAGTGAATGAATCAAGACCCACTACAGGCTTTATTCAATCAGTGAATGAATCAAGAGTTACTACAGGCTTTATCCAATCAGTGAATGAATCAAGAGTTACTGCAGGCTTTATCCAATCTGTGAATGAATCAAGAGTTACTGCAGGCTTTATCCAATCAGTGAATGAATCAAGAGTTACTACAGGCTTTATCCAGTCAGTGAATGAATCAAGAGTTACTGCAGGCTTTATCCAGTCAGTGAATGAATCAAGACCCACTGCAGGCTTTATCCAGTCAGTGAATGAATCAAGAGTTACTGCAGGCTTTATCCAGTCAGTGAATGAATCAAGACCCACTGCAGGCTTTATCCAGTCAGTGAATGAATCAAGAGTTACTGCAGGCTTTATCCAGTCAGTGAATGAATCAAGAGTTACTGCAGGCTTTATCCAATCAGTGAATGAATCAAGACCCACTGCAGGCTTTATCCAGTCAGTGAATTAATCAAGACCCACTGCAGGCTTTATCCAATCAGTGAATGAATCAAGAGTTACTGCAGGCTTTATCCAGTCAGTGAATGAATCAAGACCCACTGCAGGCTTTATCCAGTCAGTGAATGAATCAAGAGTTACTGCAGGCTTTATCCAGTCAGTGAATGAATCAAGACCCACTACAGGCTTTATCCAATCAGTGAATGAATCAAGAGTTACTGCAGGCTTTATCCAATCAGTGAATGAATCAAGAGTTACTGCAGGCTTTATCCAGTCAGTGAATGAATCAAGAGTTACTGCAGGCTTTATCCAGTCAGTGAATGAATCAAGAGTTACTGCAGGCTTTATCCAATCAGTGAATGAATCAAGACCCACTGCAGGCTTTATCCAGTCAGTGAATGAATCAAGAGTTACTGCAGGCTTTATCCAATCAGTGAATGAATCAAGAGTTACTGCAGGCTTTATCCAATCAGTGAATGAATCAAGAGTTACTGCAGGCTTTATCCAATCAGTGAATGAATCAAGACCCACTACAGGCTTTATCCAATCAGTGAATGAATCAAGAGTTACTACAGGCTTTATCCAATCAGTGAATGAATCAAGAGTTACTGCAGGCTTTATCCAGTCAGTGAATGAATCAAGAGTTACTGCAGGCTTTATCCAATCAGTGAATGAATCAAGAGTTACTACAGGCTTTATCCAATCAGTGAATGAATCAAGAGTTACTGCAGGCTTTATCCAATCAGTGAATGAATCAAGAGTTACTGCAGGCTTTATCCAATCTGTGAATGAATCAAGAGTTACTGCAGGCTTTATCCAATCAGTGAATGAATCAAGAGTTACTGCAGGCTTTATCCAGTCAGTGAATGAATCAAGAGTTACTACAGGCTTTATCCAATCAGTGAATGAATCAAGAGTTACTGCAGGCTTTATCCAATAAGTGAATGAATCAAGAGTTACTGCAGGCTTTATCCAATCAGTGAATGAATCAAGACCCACTACAGGCTTTATCCAATCAGTGAATGAATCAAGAGTTACTACAGGCTTTATCCAATCAGTGAATGAATCAAGAGTTACTGCAGGCTTTGTCCAATCAGTGAATGAATCAAGAGTTACTGCAGGCTTTATCCAATCAGTGAATGAATCAAGAGTTACTGCAGGCTTTATCCAATCAGTGAATGAATCAAGAGTTACTACAGGCTTTATCCAGTCAGTGAATGAATCAATACCCACTACAGGCTTTATCCAATCAGTGAATGAATCAAGAGTTACTGCAGGCTTTATCCAATCAGTGAATGAATCAAGAGTTACTGCAGGCTTTATCCAATCAGTGAATGAATCAAGACCCACTACAGGCTTTATCCAATCAGTGAATGAATCAAGAGTTACTACAGGCTTTATCCAATCAGTGAATGAATCAAGAGTTACTGCAGGCTTTATCCAGTCAGTGAATGAATCAAGACCCACTACAGGCTTTATCCAATCAGTGAATGAACCAAGAGTTACTGCAGGCTTTATCCAATCAGTGAATGAATCAAGAGTTACTCCAGGCTTTATCCAATCAGTGAATGAATCAAGAGTTACTGCAGGCTTTATCCAGTCAGTGAATGAATCAAGAGTTACTGCAGGCTTTATCCAGTCAGTGAATGAATCAAGAGTTACTGCAGGCTTTATCCAATCAGTGAATGAATCAAGAGTTACTGCAGGCTTTATCCAATCAGTGAATGAATCAAGACCCACTACAGGCTTTATCCAATCAGTGAATGAATCAAGAGTTACTACAGGCTTTATCCAATCAGTGAATGAATCAAGAGTTACTGCAGGCTTTATCCAGTCAGTGAATGAATCAAGACCCACTACAGGCTTTATCCAATCAGTGAATGAACCAAGAGTTACTGCAGGCTTTATCCAATCAGTGAATGAATCAAGAGTTACTCCAGGCTTTATCCAATCAGTGAATGAATCAAGAGTTACTGCAGGCTTTATCCAGTCAGTGAATGAATCAAGAGTTACTGCAGGCTTTATCCAGTCAGTGAATGAATCAAGAGTTACTACAGGCTTTATCCAATCAGTGAATGAATCAAGAGTTACTGCAGGCTTTATCCAATAAGTGAATGAATCAAGAGTTACTGCAGGCTTTATCCAATCAGTGAATGAATCAAGACCCACTACAGGCTTTATCCAATCAGTGAATGAATCAAGAGTTACTACAGGCTTTATCCAATCAGTGAATGAATCAAGAGTTACTGCAGGCTTTGTCCAATCAGTGAATGAATCAAGAGTTACTGCAGGCTTTATCCAATCAGTGAATGAATCAAGAGTTACTGCAGGCTTTATCCAATCAGTGAATGAATCAAGAGTTACTACAGGCTTTATCCAGTCAGTGAATGAATCAATACCCACTACAGGCTTTATCCAATCAGTGAATGAATCAAGAGTTACTGCAGGCTTTATCCAATCAGTGAATGAATCAAGACCCACTACAGGCTTTATCCAATCAGTGAATGAATCAAGAGTTACTACAGGCTTTATCCAATCAGTGAATGAATCAAGAGTTACTGCAGGCTTTATCCAGTCAGTGAATGAATCAAGAGTTACTGCAGGCTTTATCCAATCAGTGAATGAATCAAGACCCACTGCAGGCTTTATCCAATCAGTGAATGAATCAAGAGTTACTGCAGGCTTTATCCAATCAGTGAATGAATCAAGACCCACTACAGGCTTTATCCAATCAGTGAATGAATCAAGAGTTACTACAGGCTTTATCCAATCAGTGAATGAATCAAGAGTTACTGCAGGCTTTATCCAGTCAGTGAATGAATCAAGACCCACTACAGGCTTTATCCAATCAGTGAATGAACCAAGAGTTACTGCAGGCTTTATCCAATCAGTGAATGAATCAAGAGTTACTCCAGGCTTTATCCAATCAGTGAATGAATCAAGAGTTACTGCAGGCTTTATCCAGTCAGTGAATGAATCAAGAGTTACTGCAGGCTTTATCCAGTCAGTGAATGAATCAAGACCCACTGCAGGCTTTATCCAGTCAGTGAATGAATCAAGAGTTACTGCAGGCTTTATCCAGTCAGTGAATGAATCAAGACCCACTACAGGCTTTATCCAATCAGTGAATGAATCAAGAGTTACTGCAGGCTTTATCCAATCAGTGAATGAATCAAGAGTTACTGCAGGCTTTATCCAGTCAGTGAATGAATCAAGAGTTACTGCAGGCTTTATCCAGTCAGTGAATGAATCAAGAGTTACTGCAGGCTTTATCCAATCAGTGAATGAATCAAGACCCACTGCAGGCTTTATCCAGTCAGTGAATGAATCAAGAGTTACTGCAGGCTTTATCCAATCAGTGAATGAATCAAGAGTTACTGCAGGCTTTATCCAATCAGTGAATGAATCAAGAGTTACTGCAGGCTTTATCCAATCAGTGAATGAATCAAGACCCACTACAGGCTTTATCCAATCAGTGAATGAATCAAGAGTTACTACAGGCTTTATCCAATCAGTGAATGAATCAAGAGTTACTGCAGGCTTTATCCAGTCAGTGAATGAATCAAGAGTTACTGCAGGCTTTATCCAATCAGTGAATGAATCAAGAGTTACTACAGGCTTTATCCAATCAGTGAATGAATCAAGAGTTACTGCAGGCTTTATCCAATCAGTGAATGAATCAAGAGTTACTGCAGGCTTTATCCAATCTGTGAATGAATCAAGAGTTACTGCAGGCTTTATCCAATCAGTGAATGAATCAAGAGTTACTGCAGGCTTTATCCAGTCAGTGAATGAATCAAGAGTTACTACAGGCTTTATCCAATCAGTGAATGAATCAAGAGTTACTGCAGGCTTTATCCAATAAGTGAATGAATCAAGAGTTACTGCAGGCTTTATCCAATCAGTGAATGAATCAAGACCCACTACAGGCTTTATCCAATCAGTGAATGAATCAAGAGTTACTACAGGCTTTATCCAATCAGTGAATGAATCAAGAGTTACTGCAGGCTTTGTCCAATCAGTGAATGAATCAAGAGTTACTGCAGGCTTTATCCAATCAGTGAATGAATCAAGAGTTACTGCAGGCTTTATCCAATCAGTGAATGAATCAAGAGTTACTACAGGCTTTATCCAGTCAGTGAATGAATCAATACCCACTACAGGCTTTATCCAATCAGTGAATGAATCAAGAGTTACTGCAGGCTTTATCCAATCAGTGAATGAATCAAGAGTTACTGCAGGCTTTATCCAATCAGTGAATGAATCAAGACCCACTACAGGCTTTATCCAATCAGTGAATGAATCAAGAGTTACTACAGGCTTTATCCAATCAGTGAATGAATCAAGAGTTACTGCAGGCTTTATCCAGTCAGTGAATGAATCAAGACCCACTACAGGCTTTATCCAATCAGTGAATGAACCAAGAGTTACTGCAGGCTTTATCCAATCAGTGAATGAATCAAGAGTTACTCCAGGCTTTATCCAATCAGTGAATGAATCAAGAGTTACTGCAGGCTTTATCCAGTCAGTGAATGAATCAAGAGTTACTGCAGGCTTTATCCAGTCAGTGAATGAATCAAGAGTTACTGCAGGCTTTATCCAATCAGTGAATGAATCAAGAGTTACTGCAGGCTTTATCCAATCAGTGAATGAATCAAGACCCACTACAGGCTTTATCCAATCAGTGAATGAATCAAGAGTTACTACAGGCTTTATCCAATCAGTGAATGAATCAAGAGTTACTGCAGGCTTTATCCAGTCAGTGAATGAATCAAGACCCACTACAGGCTTTATCCAATCAGTGAATGAACCAAGAGTTACTGCAGGCTTTATCCAATCAGTGAATGAATCAAGAGTTACTCCAGGCTTTATCCAATCAGTGAATGAATCAAGAGTTACTGCAGGCTTTATCCAGTCAGTGAATGAATCAAGAGTTACTGCGGCTTTATCCAGTCAGTGAATGAATCAAGAGTTACTACAGGCTTTATCCAATCAGTGAATGAATCAAGAGTTACTGCAGGCTTTATCCAATAAGTGAATGAATCAAGAGTTACTGCAGGCTTTATCCAATCAGTGAATGAATCAAGACCCACTACAGGCTTTATCCAATCAGTGAATGAATCAAGAGTTACTACAGGCTTTATCCAATCAGTGAATGAATCAAGAGTTACTGCAGGCTTTGTCCAATCAGTGAATGAATCAAGAGTTACTGCAGGCTTTATCCAATCAGTGAATGAATCAAGAGTTACTGCAGGCTTTATCCAATCAGTGAATGAATCAAGAGTTACTACAGGCTTTATCCAGTCAGTGAATGAATCAATACCCACTACAGGCTTTATCCAATCAGTGAATGAATCAAGAGTTACTGCAGGCTTTATCCAATCAGTGAATGAATCAAGACCCACTACAGGCTTTATCCAATCAGTGAATGAATCAAGAGTTACTACAGGCTTTATCCAATCAGTGAATGAATCAAGAGTTACTGCAGGCTTTATCCAGTCAGTGAATGAATCAAGAGTTACTGCAGGCTTTATCCAATCAGTGAATGAATCAAGACCCACTGCAGGCTTTATCCAATCAGTGAATGAATCAAGAGTTACTGCAGGCTTTATCCAATCAGTGAATGAATCAAGACCCACTACAGGCTTTATCCAATCAGTGAATGAATCAAGAGTTACTACAGGCTTTATCCAATCAGTGAATGAATCAAGAGTTACTGCAGGCTTTATCCAGTCAGTGAATGAATCAAGACCCACTACAGGCTTTATCCAATCAGTGAATGAACCAAGAGTTACTGCAGGCTTTATCCAATCAGTGAATGAATCAAGAGTTACTCCAGGCTTTATCCAATCAGTGAATGAATCAAGAGTTACTGCAGGCTTTATCCAGTCAGTGAATGAATCAAGAGTTACTGCAGGCTTTATCCAGTCAGTGAATGAATCAAGAGTTACTGCAGGCTTTATCCAGTCAGTGAATGAATCAAGAGTTACTGCAGGCTTTATCCAATCAGTGAATGAATCAAGAGTTACTGCAGGCTTTATCCAGTCAGTGAATGAATCAAGAGTTACTGCAGGCTTTATCCAATCAGTGAATGAATCAAGACCCACTGCAGGCTTTATCCAGTCAGTGAATGAATCAAGAGTTACTGCAGGCTTTATCCAGTCAGTGAATGAATCAAGAGTTACTGCAGGCTTTATCCAATCAGTGAATGAATCAAGACCCACTGCAGGCTTTATCCAGTCAGTGAATGAATCAAGACCCACTACAGGCTTTATCCAATCAGTGAATGAATCAAGAGTTACTGCAGGCTTTATCCAGTCAGTGAATGAATCAAGAGTTACTGCAGGCTTTATCCAGTCAGTGAATGAATCAAGACCCACTACAGGCTTTATCCAATCAGTGAATGAATCAAGAGTTACTGCAGGCTTTATCCAATCAGTGAATGAATCAAGAGTTACTGCAGGCTTTATCCAATCAGTGAATGAATCAAGAGTTACTGCAGGCTTTATCCAGTCAGTGAATGAATCAAGAGTTACTGCAGGCTTTATCCAGTCAGTGAATGAATCAAGAGTTACTGCAGGCTTTATCCAATCAGTGAATGAATCAAGACCCACTGCAGGCTTTATCCAGTCAGTGAATGAATCAAGAGTTACTGCAGGCTTTATCCAGTCAGTGAATGAATCAATACCCACTACAGGCTTTATCCAATCAGTGAATGAATCAAGAGTTACTGCAGGCTTTATCCAATCAGTGAATGAATCAAGACCCACTACAGGCTTTATCCAGTCAGTGAATGAATCAAGAGTTACTGCAGGCTTTATCCAGTCAGTGAATGAATCAAGAGTTACTGCAGGCTTTATCCAATCAGTGAATGAATCAAGACCCACTGCAGGCTTTATCCAGTCAGTGAATGAATCAAGAGTTACTGCAGGCTTTATCCAGTCAGTGAATGAATCAAGACCCACTACAGGCTTTATCCAATCAGTGAATGAATCAAGAGTTACTGCAGGCTTTATCCAATCAGTGAATGAATCAAGAGTTACTGCAGGCTTTATCCAGTCAGTGAATGAATCAAGAGTTACTGCAGGCTTTATCCAATCAGTGAATGAATCAAGAGTTACTGCAGGCTTTATCCAGTCAGTGAATGAATCAAGAGTTACTGCAGGCTTTATCCAATCAGTGAATGAATCAAGAGTTACTGCAGGCTTTATCCAATCAGTGAATGAATCAAGAGTTACTACAGGCTTTATCCAATCAGTGAATGAATCAAGAGTTACTGCAGGGGGAGAGATACATGTTTTTTTTTTAATAAGGTCACGTTTAAGCAGGAACTCTGACTGGTTAAAGAGATATATATAGATATAAAAAAATGTCTACTTCAAATTCATAATCTCCAGCACTACCCAACATCAACATGTGGTAAATATGGCAATTAGTAGGCAATGCCTACTCTGGTTAAAACCACATGATGAAATACCAGATGACATATCTCTATCTTCATTACTACAAAACATTGAAAAGAGACATTTTCACATACTTTGATGTTCATGTTGGGTAGTGTTGGGTTCATGTTGAAACTTCCAAACAAAACAATAAACACCCAACGAAACATCAGTGGTGCTACATGCACTTACACAAATCCATATCCCACAACCCAGGTGGGAACAATGGAGAACTTAAGTATGATCACCAATTAGAGACAACGATAATCAGATAATAAGCTGCCTCTAATTGGGAACCTTACCAAGTACAGCAACATAGAAATAGGAAAACTAGAACACCCCCCTAGCCTGACCTACAACACCATAGAGAGCCAAGGGCTGGGCGTGACAATATGTGAAAATGGCGCTTTTCTATGTTTTGTAGTAAAAAAAGATAGAGGAAGACAAGAGTGTCCAATGATGTCATCAACCAATTAGTAGGTAGTTAGTAGGCAATGCCTACTCATAATTGGTTAAAATCACATGATTCACACCGATGATCCCTTTAAGGTTTGGGATAGGTTAAAACGAGAAAACTTCAGTTTAGGCATGGTTAAGGTAAGGATTAAGGTTAGGGACAGATTAAAAGAGTAGCAATTTAAACGAGTGCCTAGCACTGGGATTGAACCCATAATCCTCAGAGCCGGAGCATGGGGTTCAAACACTTCCTCTGTCCCCATTCACAACTGCCTAGAAAGCCACATGCGTGCTTTATGGTAATAGGTGCTCAAGTTGCACCTAGTGGACGGTGTTGAAGGCATGTCCCGACGTCCTGGGGAGACTGATCTTCTGTATTCACCACCTCCACTACATTCAACCAGGGGGTGTTTTTTCTGTGGCTCAATGGAGTAAGCTATACTCTCAGGACCAGGGAGAGGCGTGTTACCCGGGCAGGGATCGAGGCCTCGAGGCCTGGAGGTCTGTAGTTCCAGGGAGTAAGCTATACTCTCAGGACCAGGGAGAGGCGTGTTACCCGGGCAGGGATCGAGGCCTAGAGGCCTGGAGGTCTGTAGTTCTAGGGAGTAAGCTATACTCTCAGGCCCAGGGAGAGGCGTGTTACCCGGGCAGGGATCGAGGCCTAGAGGCCTGGAGGTCTGTAGTTCCAGGGAGTAAGCTATACTCTCAGGACCAGGGAGAGGCGTGTTACCCGGGCAGGGATCGAGGCCTAGAGGCCTGGAGGTCTGTAGTTCTAGGGAGTAAGCTATACTCTCAGGCCCAGGGAGAGGCGTGTTACCCGGGCAGGGATCGAGGCCTAGAGGCCTGGAGGTCTGTAGTTCCAGGGAGTAAGCTATACTCTCAGGCCCAGGGAGAGGGCAGGCACGTGGGCAGGGTTTGTTTCTGAGTAAAGTGTGTCACAAGTTGCACCCTATGTCTTATATAGTTCAGTATTTTTAACCAGAGCCCATAGATAATGTGGGGTGCCATTTAGACGAGTTAGAGAGAGGATGAACACAACACAAATACTGGGTTGTTTTGTGTTTGTGTTGAAGTGTCATATCTTCTGTCCAGAGGAAGTTGGAGCGAGAGAGAACCGTTACTACAGCCATGCAGAGTAATAGCATGTGTAAAAGAGCTGTAGGTACAGTAAGACATATCGCTGGTAAAGTACTTATAGTTGGCACTGTAGTCTCCCTTTCCCTGTGGCATTCCAAACGGCCACAGAGTACCCCTCAGAGTCAGAAATTCCGTCTTTTAAAACCGTTAATGAGCTACAGTTCAGCGTGATTTATCCTTTTCTCCTTCTACACGTGAAAACCTAACTGTAGCTTGTAGAAATGCAACGCGGGCTGCTTCTCCCATAGATTCTCATAGATGTTTTCTCTTTAACTTGTGGGTTGAGGGTGAGGAGGTGGAAAGGGGGGGAAGGAGGTAGAGTGAGGGAATTGGGGAGGAGAGAAAAAGGTGGAGAAGCGGAATAGCAAGGTTGGAGAAGAAGGGGGGGGAAATGGTTGAGGAGGGGTTGGTTGCTTTGTCAGAAAACTTGAGTGCATTTGGTTTTCGCCCCCTCTCCCCAAACCTAAGTAAACACATACCGGTACAAACCATACAGTCATAGTAAAGAGGCACGTCAGGAAGACGCAGATTGATTTCTCAGCAGCGGATGACTGATTTGAAAGGAAAGAGAGGTTTTGTGGGTTATTTGCATGCATCAGGACTTTGAGTCATTAAGGGGTCGTTTGTGGGCAGCCGAGTCCTGAGACACAGATAATTATCTTTCATTTGACGTTGCTCAGTCTCACTCTCTCTGTCTCTCTCTCTCTCCTTTTTCCATCCATCCATCCATTTCTCTCTCTCTCTCGCTCTCTCTCGCTCTCTCTCCCCCCTCTCCCTCTCCCTCTCAGATCCCTTACTCCAAACTGGACGAGGGGAGCGTGTGTGTGTCTGGCTCCCAAAATTATCTGAATGGCCTCCAGGAGCCACTGTGTGTTTGATGGTGTGTGTGTGTGTGCTTGTGTATTATGTAATGATGTGTGTACTGTATGCTTGTGGCTCAGCATCTGGCTTAATGTCTGCATATGTGTACCACCTCTCCTCATGGGGCATATTTCATGGCAGACTAGGGCAAATGTCTGTGGCAGCATACTTGGTTAAGCACCAACACCCCTCTCTACCTCCCTCCCTCCTTTCCTTCCTCTCTCTGTCTGGGTTACCATAGTTGTGTTGCTCAATTGGAGAACAATGGCTAGACTATTGAATGTGGCCACTGTTCAAACCCCATGCCTCCCTCAGTGGGCGCCATACCCATAGACCGCCAGTGAAGTGACAGAACGGCAAGCAGCAGGAGAAACCAGTAGCATGGCCTGTCTCAATGTGACTCCAGTCAGACAGTAGGAGAGACCAGTAGCATGGCCTGTCTCAATGTGACTCCAGTCAGACAGTAGGAGAGACCAGTAGCATGGCCTGTCTCAATGTGACTCCAGTCAGACAGTAGGAGAGACCAGTAGCATGGCCTGTCTCAATGTGACTCCAGTCAGACAGTAGGAGAGACCAGTAACATGGCCTGTCTCAATGTGACTCCAGTCAGACAGTAGGAGAGACCAGTAACATGGCCTGTCTCAATGTGACTCCAGTCAGACAGTAGGAGAGACCAGTAACATGGCCTGTCTCAATGTGACTCTAGTCAGACAGTAGGAGAGACCAGCAACATGGCCTGTCTCAATGTGACTCCAGTCAGACAGTAGGAGAGATGTAGGACCCTCTTTCTCCCTATACCACACAAACCAGACAGTAGCGATGGGGTCATATCCATTACAACTCAATTCAGGGAGTTAAAATGACATTATTAGGAGGAAGATCAGGGGGAGAGATTTTGACTTGGAGTCATGGGCTGTGTCTCAATAGTCATAACTATACATATAGCTTCCTGTCCTTGTCTCTTTATGAAAGGTGAAGGCAGCACAGTGGACACCAATTCAGTGAATGAAAGGAGACCAGAAAGGAAACCACTTCACAGTATTGAGAAAGGTACTGGATCTTTAGCTGAATACTCAACACCATGCATGATGTTGTTAATGGAAATATACACATGCCTACTGCTGACTGTATACTAACGAATGGTACCACATTCACGTCATTAGCAATATAACAGAGGGGGACAGAAGGAATTTGAGAAAGAGAACACCCCTATCTGTGGAAAGAGAGGAAAATTGAGGGGAAGAATGTTTAGGTGAATTTTAATGGAATGTCTTTCTCCACACCTGTGGAACTTATAGCGACTTTGTGAAGTCTCAAGTCTCCAATGAAAATACTATTTTTTTAAGAACGAAGGAGCGAGAGACGTAGGAACGAGAGAGAGATTGAGAGAGACCAGTTTTGGAGGTTCATACCTTAAGACAGGAGTGTAGTTTGGCGCAGTCCTTGGGTTTCCATTAAATGGTAAGTTTGAGGAACAAGATAATTGCTATAGCAGAACTGAACCCCAAAACCACCTCCTCTCTCCCTGTTTCTCATGCACACACCTAAACTCACTCCTTGTGCTGCTCACACACAGCAGTACAGACACACACACACACACACACACACACACACACACACACACACACACACAATTAGGGCCTTCCCCCCCACACACACACACACAAACTGCATTGTTAGGTCCTTACTGTCTCAGCAATACACACACGCTAACACACGCACAAAGCCTCCACAAAAACCTCTCCATCCTTGTCATACCATTTATTCCGTGTCTCTCCAACCACTGTAGATTCAAAACAGCTGTTTCAGTAACTTCACTACCTCCATACACACCCGCCAACACACTCACTACTCACTACTCAATAACAAACACCTCACCCTATATCACCAGCCTCCTCCCCTATACTCTGAGAAAGTTGTGAACTCTGAAATACAATGTGATTTAAGAGTTTCAATAAGCAACAATGTTGTTTAGGTCCGGTAGGTTGTGTTTGTTTTAGTCTATTGAGTGGTTTCTCCTTGGTTGAATTCAAACTGAATCTCTATTACCATGTTCTTCCCTAGTGGTTGGTATCTGTGTCTGGTTTCTGTTTCCCCATAGATGACTGATAAACGTCATACACGTATTATTGAGGACACGGCTCCCCCTGCCTCTGTGCGGACACACTGACACGCAGGCACGCACACACGCACACACACACACATCCCTCAGCACATTTTAAGAGAACATTGAGGCTAAGTAGCCTAGTGGTTAGAGTGTTGGGCCAGTAACCGAAAGGTTGCTGGATCAAATCCCTGATCTGACAAGGTAAAAATCTGTTGTTCTGCTCCTGAACAAGGCAGTTAACCCACTGTTCCACAGTAGGCTGTCATTGTAAATAAGATTTTTTTCTTAACTGACTTGCCTATTAAAATGAAAAATGATATTTACTTTAGGTCGTATAGCCAGCGTACTGTTGGATCCTTGACCAGATCAGACTGGGTGCCATCTGCGATACAGCCTGTGGTATGTAAATGATTCAGGCCAGCATTAGAGGCATGGATATGGGTTCTCTCTCCACTGACACACAGCACCCCGTGTCCACCCCTCCCCCTCCCCCTTCCATCCCTACACCCCCTCTCTCTTTCCACCATTCCCTCCCTCCCTCCCTACACCCCTATTCCTTTTCCACCCCTATCTAACTCCCTCCCTCCCTCTCTCTCTACACCCCCTCTTCCCTTTGAAGAAAATGATCACGATGGCTATCACATTAATGGTGATTGGTCGATCAGAATGAAGTAATCTGTGCATGTTCTCCAATCCAACTCTTCTCTAGCGAGGGAGAACATCAGGATGCTTTAGATGTGGTTGGGATGGGGTTGTGGTGAGTTTTGGGGTGAGCTGAGCAATCATCTTTTTAGCTTGTCAGCTAAGGGGAAAGTCTTTGAAGATCCCTTATTTTGTTAACTTTCTCTTCTCTGTTTGCACTTAAAAAGGAGGTTGACCCAGGACAATCTCCTTCCTTCAATGACAGACTGAAAGATGCAGAGAGAGACACAGATCGTAATTTACAGAGACAGAATGTGAGAATTAATGAAGAGCAAGTTGAATTCGGTGTCGGGAGACAAGGAACAGCGGTCCATTTATGAGCCTGCTGTTAAAATTCCTGCCTACGGTTAGGGAAAAGCCACTGACAGCTTTGTGGGAATGAGAGCACAGACCACGTTATGGAGCGTAAAACACTCTGCTCCAACCGCTAATGCTGCACCGAGGTGTCTGCCATGGCAGTAGGGACACAGGAGAAAAACAAAGACACTGGGATAGCATGGAGGAATAATAATAGGTTCCCGAGTTATTCCTCAAAATCACCAGGAAAAACTCTAACATTTATTTATAGTCTAACACTTAGACATTTCTAAGTAAGTAGCTTTGGGTCAAAAAAGAAAAATACATTATTTAATCCCTGAGTTTGCGAAACACCTGGCTCCATAAAGAAGCACTGTGAGAGCATTGGGAGACTGTACCAAATGGGAGAGCAAAACAAATCCCTGGAAAGTGAGTTGGGGTTAGACCTTGTGACCTCTGGACGTGATCTTTAATTGGTCACATTTCCTAGGTCACTGAGCACCCAGTGGCAGGTGAGAAGGTGTTATGCTCTTATGTGTTTTGATTGAAAGGTGGTAGCTGGCCAAGAGATGTGCAGTGATAAATGAAGAACGAGCAGGTGTGTGTGTGTGAGAGAGAGAGAGAGTGAGAGAGAGAGAACTCAACAGGTATGCTAATTTGGTATAAAGTAGACCTAACTCTATTAAATTAATCAAAACAGGAACATTTTACATTTGGCTAGAAATTCAAAAGGAAATTACCTCAACAGAGAAAAAAAATCCTCCTGTGTGCTATTTCCAGGCCCAGGGACATGTACTAGTCTGTGGTAACCTAAATGCCAGAACTGGACAAGAACCTGACAGGGGAACAAACACCTACCTGGAGGTGACAGTATTCCTTCCCCCATATGCCCCCCTAGGCACAACTACTTTCCAACAAAAATGGGTCACAACTACTGCAGCTCTGTCGTGCTCTGGGTAAGTACATAGGCTTCGAGGGACTCCTACGGTAGGTACACCTATAGCTCATCTCTTGGCAGAAGTTCGTTAGACTACTTTATCACTGACCTCAACCCAGAGTCTCTCACAGCATTCACAGTCAGTCCACTGACACCCTTATCAGATCACAGCAAAATCACAGTCTACATGAACAGAGCCATACTCAATCATGAGGCATCAAAGCCAAAGGAACTAAATAATATTAAGAAATGCTTTAGACGGAAGTAAGCTAGTGTGGGAATCTGACAAAAAACAATTAGGCAACAACAAATGAAATCCCTTATAGACATCTTCCTGGACAAAACATTTGTGAAGGTGTAAACTTGGCAGTAGAAAACCTAAACAAAATATTTGATCTCTCGGCTTCCCTAACAAATAAAAAAATGTCAAGGGAGGAAACCTAAGAAAATGAACAACAATGACAACTGGTTTGATGAAGAATGCAAGAAATTGAGAAACCTAACCAACCAAAAACATAGAGACCGATAAAACCGGAGCCTACGCCTTCACTATGGTGAATCACCAAAACAATAAAGAAAGAAATAACAGAAAAAGAAGGAACAGCTTGTCAGAAATCAGCTTAATGTAATTGAAGAATCCATAGACTTTAACCACTTCTGGGAAAATTGGAAGACACTTAAACAACACAAAAAGTTATCTATCCAAAACTGGGATGTATGGACAAACACTTATCCAATCTTTTTGGCCTATAACAAAGAACAAATAGCAAAAACATATACATGATCAAATACAAATCTTAGAATCAACTTTTAAAGACTATCAGAACCCACTGGATTATCCAATTACATTGGATGAACTACAGGACAAAATACAAACTTTCCATCCCAAAAAGGCTTGTGGTGTTGATGGTATCTTAAATTATTAAATATTCAGACCACAAATTCCTATTGGCTATACTTAAACTCTTAACATCATCCTTAGCGCTGGCATATTCCACAATATTTGGAACCAAGGACTGATCACCCCAATCCACAAAAGTGGAGACAAATTTGACCACAATAACTACCGTGGGATATGCTTCAACAGCAACTATGGGAAAATCCTGTGCATTATCAATAACCACAGACCCGTACATTTCCTCAGTGAAAACAATGTACTGAGCAAATACCAAATTAGCTTTTTACCACATTACCGTACGACAGACCATGTAATCACCCTACACACCCTAATTGACAAAGAAACAAATCAAAACAAAGGCAATGCCTTCTCATGCATTTCTTTCCACAGGGCCGTGGGGTGAGACAGGGATGCAGCTTAAGCCCCACCCTCTTCAACATATACAGTGGGGCAAAAAAGTATTTAGTCAGCCACCAATTGTTTAAGTTCTCCCACTTAAAAAGATGAGAGAGGCTTGTAATTTTCATCATAGGTACACTTCAACTATGACAGACAAAATGAGGACACACAATCCAGAAAATCACATTGTAGGATTTTTAATGAATTTATTTGAAAATGATGGTGGAAAAGACAGGCTATATAGTACAGTAAAAAGACAGGCTATATAGTACAGTAAAAAGACAGGCTATATACAGTAGCGAGGCTATAAAAGTAGCGAGGCTACATACAGACACCGGTTAGTCAGGCTGATTGAGGTAGTATGTACTGTGTAGATATGGTTAAAGTGACAATGCATATATGATGAACAGAGAGTAGCAGTAGCGTAAAAGAGGGGTTGGCGGGTGGTGGGACACAATGCAGATAGCCCGGTTAGCCAATGTGTGGGAGCACTGGTTGGTCGGCCCAATTGAGGTAGTATGTACATGAATGTATAGTTAATGTGACTATGCATATATGATAAACAGCGAGTAGCAGCAGCGTAAAAAGAGGGGTTGGGGGGGGTGGCACACAATGCAAATAGTCCGGGTAGCCATTTGATTACCTGTTCAGGAGAATTATGGCTTGGGGGTAAAAACTGATGAGAAGCCTTTTTGTCCTAGACTTGGCACTCCGGTACCACTTGCCATGCGGTAGTAGAGAGAACAGTCTATGACTGGGGTGGCTGGGGTCTTTGACCATTTTTAGGGCCTTCCTCTGACACCGCCTGGTGTAAAGGTCCTGGATGCCAGGCAGCTTAGCCCCAGTGATGTATTGGGCCGTACGCATTACCCCTGTAGTGCCTTGCTTTCAGAGGCCGAACAATTGCCGTACCAGACAGTGATGCAACCAGTCAGGATGCTCTCGATGTTGCAGCTGTAGAATCTTTTGAGGATCTCAGGACCCATGCCAAATATTTTTAGTTTCCTGAGAGGGGGAATAGGCTTTGTCGTGCCTTCTTCACGACTGTCTTGGTGTGTTTGGAACATTCTAGTTTGTTGTTGATGTGGACACCAAGCTCTCAACCTGCTCCACTATAGCCCCATCGATGAGAATGGGGGCGTGCTCGGTCTTCCTTTTCCTGTAGTCCACAATCATCTCCTTAGTCTTGGTTACGTTGAGGGATATCATTCATATCATGTCATTCTGGCACCACCCGTCCAGGTCTCTGACCTCCTCCCTATAGGCTGTCTCGTCGTTGTCGGTGATCAGGGCTACCACTGTTGTGTCGTCTGCAAACTTAATGATGGTGTTGGAGTCGTGCCTGGCCATGCAGTCGTGGGTGAACAGGGAGTACAGGAGGGGACTGAGCACGCACCCCTGTGGAGCTCCAGTGTTGAGGATCAGCATGGCAGATGTGTTGCTACCTACCCTCACCACCTGGGGGCGGCCCATCAGGAAGTCCAGGATCCAGTTGCAGAGGGAGGTGTTTAGTCCCAGGATCCTTAGCTTGGTGATGAGCTTTGAGGGTACTATGGTGTTGAACGCTGAGCTGTAGTCAACGAATAGTATTCTCACATAAGTGTTCCTTTTGTCCAGGTGGGAAAGGGCAGTGTGGCGTGCAACAGAGATTGCATCATCTGTGGATCTGTTTTGGCGGTATGCAAATTGGAGTGGGTCTAGGGTTTCTGGGATAATGTTGTTGTTGTGAGCCATTACCAACATTTCAAAGAACTTCATGGCTACGGACGTGAGTGCTACGGGTCTGTAGTCATTTAGACAGGTTGCCTTTGTGTTCTTGGGCACAGGGACTATGGTGGTCTGCTTGAAACATGTTATTACAGACTCAATCAGGGACATGTTGAAATTGTCAGTGAAGACACCTGCCAGTTGGTCAGCACATGCCCGGAGCACACGTCCTGGTAATTCGTCTGTCCCCGCAGCCTTGTGTATGTTGACCTGTTTAAAGGTCTTACTCACGTCGGCTATGGAGAGTGTGATCAAACAGTCGTCCGGAACAGCTGATGCTCTCATGCATGCCTCAGCGTTGCTTGCCTCAAAGCGAGCATAGAAGTGATTTAGCTCGTCTGGTAGGCTCGTGTCACTGGACAGCTCATGGCTGTGCTTCCTTTTGTAGTCTGTAATAGTTTGCTAGCCCTGCCACATAAGACGAGCGTCGGAGCCGGTGTAGAATGATTCAATCTTAGCCCTGTATTGGCGCTTTGCCTGTTTGATGGTTCGTTGCAGGGCAAAGCAGGATTTCTTGTAAGCTCCCGGGTTAGAGTCCTGCACCTTGAAAGCGGTAGCTCTACCCTTTAGCTCAATGCGAATGTTGCCTGTAATCCATGGCTTCTGGTTGGGGTATGTACGTACAGTCACTGTGGGGACAAAGTCCTCGATGCACTTTTTAATCGATGCACATACTCCAGTCTGTGCTAGCAAAACAGTCCTGTAGTTTAGTATCTGCTTCATCTGACCACTTTTTTATAGACAGAGTCAGTGGTGCTTCCTGCTATAATGTTTGCTTGTAAGTGGGAATCAGGAGGTGTGCGTTTAGGTGAAAGCAAGACAGAGGAAGTTATACTTTAGCCTACCTGAAAACTAGGTAGAATCTTCTTTTTCGCTAGGGGAGGGAAAGAGGACGCTAGGGGAGGGAAGGAGTTTTTCCTAGCCACCGTGCTTCTACAGCTGCATTGCTTGCTGTTTGGGGTTTTAGGCTGGGTTTCTGTACTGAACTTTGTGACATCAGCTGATGTAAGAAGGGCTTTATAAATACATTTGATTGCTTGATTGAGGGAGAGTAGCTTGTTTCTGGAGTAAGAAGCATTATAGGTCTGACCAATAGGCCAAGCACCTGGCTATGGATAATACAAAGCATTTCCCTTTAGCCCAGACTGGAATCCACACAGCAATAATATCAAAGAATTGGAGGAATGGGGAGGGAAAGAGAGATCAGATGGAGGGAGGGAGGGAGGGAATATAGTTTCCAAGTGGTGTATTTTTATGAAGTTGTGAGAGGCATTCAAGTCTGAGATCAAACGATATGTAGCTTTCATGTTCTCAGACCACAATGGATGAAGAGCTGAGGTTTCTCTCTGAGGCCTGCACACTGTCAGCTATACAACTGGTGTGTTCTCTCTTTTACCCTATTTTCTCCATCTCTCTCTCTCTCTCTCTCTATCTGTCGGTAGATCTCCCTCCCTCCGTCTGTCTGTCTGTCTGTCTGTCTGTCTGTCTGTCTGTCTGTCTGTCTGTCTGTCTGTCTGTCTGTCTGTCTGTCTGTCTGTCTGTCTGTCTGTCTGTCTGTCTGTCTGTCTGTCTGTCTGTCTGTCTGTCTGTCTGTCTGTCTGTCTGTCTGTCTGTCTGTCTGTCTGTCTGTGTCTGCCTGTCTGTCTGTCTGTCTGTCTGTCTGTCTGTCTGTCTGTCTCAATTCAATTCAAGGGGCTTTATTGGCATGGGAAACATGTATTAACATTGCCAAAGCAAGTGAGGTAGATAATATACAAAAGTGAAATAAACAACAAAAATTAACAGTAAACATTACACATACAGAAGTTTCAAAACAAAACAAAACAATAAAGACATTACAAATGTCATAATATATATATATATATATATATATATATATATATATATATATATATATATATATATATATATAGTGTTGAAACAATGTACAAATGGTTAAACTACACAAGGGAAAATAAATAAGCATAAATATGGGTTGTATTTACAATGGTGTTTGTTCTTCACTGGTTGCCCTTTTCTAGTGGCAACAGGTCACAAATCTTGCTGCTGTGATGGCACACTGTGGAATTTCACCCAGTAGATATGGGAGTTTATCAAAATTGGATTTGTTTTCGAAATCTGTGTGGATCTGTGTAATCTGAGGGAAATATGAGTCTCTAATATGGTCATACGTTGGGCAGGATGTTAGGAAGTGCAGCTCAGTTTCCACATAATTTTGTGGGCAGTGTGCACATAGCCTGTCTTCTCTTGAGAGCCATGTCTGCCTACGGCGGCCTTTCTCAATAGCAAGGCTATGCTCACTGAGTCTGTACATAGTCAAAGCTTTCCTTAAATTTGGGTCAGTCACAGTGGTCAGGTATTCTGCCACTGTGTACTCTCTGTTTAGGGCCAAATAGCATTCTAGTTTGCTCAATTTTTTTGTTAATTCTTTCCAATGTGTCAAGTAATTATCTTTTTGTTTTCTCATGACTTGGTTGGGTCTAATTATGTTGCTGTCCTGGGGCTCTGTTTGTGAACAGAGCCCCAGAACCAGCTTGCTTAGGGGACTCTTCTCCAGGTTCATCTCTCTGTAGGTGATGGCTTTGTTATGGAAGGTTTGTGAATCGCTTCCTTTTAGGTGGTTGTGGCTCTTTTCTGGATTTTGATCATTAGTGGGTATCGGCCTATTTCAGCTCTGCATGCATTATTTGGTGTTCTACGTTGTACGCAAAGTATATTTTTGCAGAATTCTGCATGCAGAGTCTCAATTTGGTGTTTGTCCCATTTTGTGAAATCTTGGTTGGTGAGTGGACCCCAGACCTCACAACCATAAAGGGCAATGGGTTCTATGGCTGATTCAAGTATTTTTAGCCAGATCTTAATTGATATGTTGAATTTTATGTTCCTTTTGATGGCATAGAATGCCCTTCTTGCCTTGTCTCTCAGATCGTTCACAGCTTTGTGGAAGTTACCTGTGGCGCTGATGTTTATGTCAAGCTATGTATAGTTTTTTTGTGTGCTCCAGGGCAACGGTGTCAGAATGGAATTTGTATTTGTGGTCCTGGCGACTGGACTGTTTTTGGAACACCATTATTTTGGTCTTACACACTTGTTGTTTGTGTACATGGATTTTATAATGTCGTATGTTTTACCCCCAGCACCACTTTCCATCAATTTGTATAGCAGAACTTCATGCCAAATTGAGTCAAAGGCTTTTTTTAAATCAACAAAGCATTTTTATTTTTTATTTTTTAATATATTTTTTTTCACCTTTATTTAACCAGGTAGGCTAGTTGAGAACAAGTTCTCATTTGCAACTGCGACCTGGCCAAGATAAAGCGTAGCAGTGTGAACAGACAACACAGAGTTACACATGGAGTAAACAATTAACAAGTCAATAACACAGTAGAAAAAAAAGGGGAGTCTATATACATTGTGTGCAAAAGGCATGAGGAGGTAGGCGAATAATTACAATTCTGCAGATTAATAACACTGGAGTGATAAATGATCAGATGGTCATGTACAGGTAGAGATATTGGTGTGCAAAAGAGCAGAAAAGTAAATAAATAAAAACCGTATGGGGATGAGGTAGGTAAAAATGGGTGGGCTATTTACCGATTGACTATGTACAGCTGCAGCAATCGGTTAACTGCTCAGATAGCAGATTTTTGAAGTTGGTGAGGGAGATAAAAGTCTCCAACTTCAACGATTTTTGCAATTCGTTCCAGTCACAGACAGCATGAGTCACAGGCAGCATGAGAAGTCACATGCCAGTCACCGGCAGCATGAGAAGGCTTTGCCTTTGTTTTGGTTTGTTTGTTTGTCAATTAGTGTGTACAGGGTGAATACATGGTCTGTTGAACGGTAATTTGGTAGAAAGCAAATTTGACATTTTCTCAGTAATTGTTTTCACTGAGGAAATGTACGAGTCTGCTGTTAATGATAATGCAGAGGATTTTCCCAAGGTTGCTGTTGACGCATATCCCACGGTAGTTATTGGGGTCAAATTTGTCTCCATTTTTGTGGATTGGGGTGATCAGTCCTTGGTTCCAAATATTGGGGAAGATACCAGAGCTAAGTTTGATGTTAAAGAGCTTTAGTTAAGCCAATTGGAATTTGTTGTCTGTATATTTGATCATTTCATTGGGGATACCATCAACACCACATGCCTTTTTGTGTTGGAACGTTTTTATTTTGTCCTGTTGCTAATTCAATGTAATTGGAGAATCTAGTGGGTTCTGGCAGTCTTTAAAAGTTGATTCTAAGATTTGTATTTGATCATGTATATGTTTTTTCTCTTTGTTCTTTGTTATATAGCCCAAAAGATTGGAGAAGTGGTTAACCTATACATCTCCATTTTGGATAGATAACTCTTCATGTTGTTGTTTGTTTAGTGTTTTCCGATTCTCCCAGAAGTGATTAGAGTCTATGGATTCTTCAATTACACTGAGCTGATTTCTGACGTGCTGTTCCTTCTTTTTCTGTTGTGTATTTCTGTATTGTTTAAGTGATTCACCGTAGTGAAGGTGTAGACTCAGGTTTTCTGCGTCTCTATGTTTTTGGTTGGACAGGTTTCTCAATTTCTTTCTTAGATTTTTGCATTCTTCATCAAACCATTTGTTATTGTTGTTCATTTTCTTCGGTTTTCTATTTAAGATTTTTAGATTTGATAGGGAAGCTGAGAGGTCAAATATACTGTTAAGATTTTCTACGGCCAAGTTTATACCTTCACTATTACAGTGGAATGTTTTACCCAGGAAATTGCCTAAAAGGGATTGATTTTGTTGTTGCCTAAATGTTTTTTGGTAGGTTTCCAAACTGCATTCCTTCCATCTATAGCATTTCTTAATGTTACTCAGTTCCTTTGGCTTTGATGCCTCATGATTGAGTATTTCTCTGTTCATGTAGACTGTGATTTTGCTGTGGTCTGATAGGGGCGTCAGTGGACTGACTGTGAACGCTCTGAGAGACTCTGGGTTGAGGTCAGTGATAAAGTAGTCTACAGTACTACTGCCAAGAGATGAGCTATAGGTGTACCTATCATAGGAGTCCCCTCGAAGCCTACCATTGACTATGTACATACCCATACCTGTACATACCCATGCGACAGAGCTGCAGCAGTTGTGACCCATTTTTGTTGGTTATGTTGTCATAGTTGTGCCTATGGGGGCATATGGAGGAGGGAATGCTGTCTCCTCCTGTTAGGTGTTTGTCCCCCTGTGTGCTGAGGGTGTCAGGTTCTTGTCCGGTTCTGGCATTTAGGTCGGCACAGACTAGTACATGTCCCTGGGCCTGGAAATGATTGATTTCCCCCTCCAGGATGGAGAAGCTGTCTTCATTAAAATATGGGGATTCTGGTGGGGAGATATAGGTAGCACACAGGAGGACATGTTTATCTGTTAAGAGAAATTCCTTTTGAAACTCTAGCCAAATGTAAAATGTTCCTGTTTTGATTAATTTAATGGAGTGAGTTAGGTCTGCTCTATACCAAATTAGCATACCCCCTGAGTCCATTCCCTGTTTCACGGGTAGTTTGGTGGATGGGACTACCAGCTCTCTGTAACCTAGAGGGCAACCAGTGGGTCCGTCTCCTCCATACCAGGTTTCTTGCAGGATGACAATGTCTGTATTACCGATTTCTTTGGTGAAGTCCAGGCTCCTGCTCTTTAGGCCAAAGGCAGATGACCTCAGGCCCTGGATATTCCAGGATGAGATGGTGATGGCTTTGTGTTCCATAAAGTGTCCAATGTTGTTGGTCGTGTGGTTTGGCCTCAGGCCAGTAAGTGTGAGCAGAGCCTGCTGAGCATCTGGTACGTGCCATTGGCTTGGGCTAGTGTAAGAGTGGGGGTTGGGCCTGTTTGCCCGCTCACTGCGTGGGCGTATGTGTGACTTCCATGTTGAGGCCCTCTTTGCGGGGGTGGGGTGCATGGGGTGGACAGGAGGGGCATAGGTCTGATCTGATCATTCACTTTATTCTCTCTTCTTCACTTTCCGAAACTACAGCCATATTCTTCCTCTATACCTTCTCTCTATAAATGCCTTCCTGTTATTTGATTTGTATTTTCTTTAAGAGAGACCACACAACACTACGTAAAGAGAGACCTAAGACAACAACATAGCCAGGCCGCAACACAACATGACAACAACATGGTAGCAACACGACATGGCAGCAGCACAGGGTACAAACATTATTAGTCACAGACAACAGCACAAAGGGTAAGAAGGTAGAGACAACAATACATCATGCAAAGCAGCCACAACACACTAAGAGTGTCTATGATTGAGTCTTTGTGTCACGTTTTATCAAGGTGGGTGGAATCAGGCGCAGAGAGCAGGTTTCAGTGATTCGACAGTTTATTCTCCAGCGCACAAAAAACACGGTCAACCCAACACACAGGGTGAATAATCCAACACAGGATCAAAATAGACCGGAGAATAAAACACAAGTGCTACACCAAATGACACGAATACAAAAACAATCCCGCACAAAACAAGGGCGGGACAACCTACTACATATAAGGACGTTAATTAAACTAAAATACACACAGGTGAAACTAATAAGACAAAACCAACAGACAAACGAAAAAGGGATCGGTAGTGGCTAGTAGGACGGTGACGACGACCGCCGAGCACCGCCCGAACAGGCAGGAGAGCCAACTTCGGCGGAAGTCGTGACACTTTGAATGAAGAGATGGAGATAAAACGGTTCAGTTTGAGTGTTTGTTGCAGCTCGTTCCAGTCACTAGCTGCAGCGAACTGGGGACCATTAACAGAATGTGTTTGGCAGAACGGGTGTTGTATGTGGAGGATGAGGGCTGCAGTAAATATCTCAGATTGGGGGGAGTGAGGCCTAAGAGGGTTTTATAAATAAGCATCAACCAGTGGGTCTTGCGACGGGTATACAGAGATGACCGGTTTACAGAGTATAGAGGGCAGTGATGTGTCCTGTAAGGAGCATTGGTAGCATATCTGATGGCCGAATGGTAAAGAACGTTGAGCCACTCGAGAACACCCTTACCTGCCGATCTATAAATTAAGTTTCCATAACCTAGCATGGGTAGGATGGTCATCTGAATCAGGGTTAGTTAGTTTGGCAGCTGGGGTGAAAGAGGAGCGATTACGATAGAGGAAACCAAGTCTAATTTAACTTTAGCCTGCAGCTTGATATGTGCTGAGAGAAAGACAGTGTCCCGTCTGGACATACTCGCAAGTATTATTAACAGGGGAAAAAAACTCTGAAATGTTTAACTGCAACGTTCTGTAAATAATGGTGCATTGTGGGAAAATTGCTGTGTTTCAAATGGTACTGTAATTCCACCCCACAGAATATAGTGACGTACCGTATTTTGTATCGCCACAAATGTTTTGACCTCTAGTGGGTGCATGGTATTGTTGATTCTGTCTCATTAACATATTTTAAGGCGTGCCTTGTAAAGAGGCTCTGTTTGTGGTACCTCTGAGTGAGAATGCTCTACCAATTTATGTTCAATGTGGTTATAGTGCCCAATCAATTTAAAATGTATTGGAGACAGATTAGAGCTTATACCTTAAAGGGTTGAGAATTTGGTCATGATCTTTTGGTCTGTTTTGCCCTGTTTTGCCCAGTTTGAATTCTAATGTGTATTTATGTGATATTTGGGTGACAAAAAATGACAACAGTATCTATGGGCTAAAAAAACGAAATAAATAAACGTTAGATGACATGGGCTAATTAATCTGGACATTTCTGACAAGTTATAAACAGCTCTCTAAGGTATGCAATGACTAACACATTTTGAAATGGCACCTTCTACCTTCACCACATTCTACTATTACAAATTTCAAGAGTAAGTTTAAAGCCGGACTGAGTTCATGCCGACCCATCACCCGCCACAGTTTGGGGACCACTGATATTAAACACCAAATATTTATGAATATGCTGTAATGTGTAAACACTTGATCAACCTGCTTGCACCAATCACTTGTAATTGCAGTAAAATACTGTGAAATACAACCACTACCCTCAATAAATGTCATATCATTTACTTTTTTACATTATAATACCGTACATTTTACGGTACTTACTATGATACCGTATTTATGTGACAGTAGGTGTAATGTAATACGAAATACAGAATTTTACTCGCCACAAGCTGCCTGTAAGATACTGTTAAATTCATGGCAACCCCTTCACCCCATCCATCCTTCTCTTCTTTAATACTGGTTCATGTAGGTTTGTTTGGAGTAATAACATGGGAGAGGATTCAGTGGAGGGACAATCCCTACTTTTAGAACAGCATGCTGTCACAGTGTAGCTAGTAGACACTTCATCTGCCTGCAGGATGTTCCACAGTAGAAGTGTAATTGTTGATGTGCTACATCACCCAAACCAAAGAGAGCCTATAATGCACAGAGATTCTAAATGTAACTCTATCACCCAGGCGTCTGAAGGTTCCCTTTGACAAAGAATACACAGACTGACTGACTGACGGACAGTAGTACACTAAGTAGTACACTATATAGGGAATATGGTGCCATTTGATAAGCAAGCATAGACACTGCGCTGTTTGTAAAGCAACAGCAATTAGATTTATGTGTTCTGGACACAGCCAGTTCCCACTGCCCTAGGATCACTTTGTGATCCGTCTCAGTCCAAAAAAGTGTCTCATTCTCATGTCTGTGGTATAAGTGCCAAGTAAGAGAGACAGAGAAGCTGGTTCAGACCTTGTTCAGTCTTACCATTGTCTAAGCACAGCCTTATCAATATCCACTAAGGCTGAAGTTCACCAGATTTTCCTAAGTGTATTTGTTTACAAACCTACATCCCCCACATATTAATTTAAACTTAAAACAGGAAGCATTTACCCCTGTGAGAGAGGGGTAATAGTACTCCATAACCATTGAATTAAGCCCTGTGTCATTAACCCTTGAGATACCCCAGGAAAAAAAGACTTTGGATACGATAGGTCAAAGAAACCAAACGTGTCTGAACGAAAGAATCGGGCCCTAATCAACCTGTGCACCTTTTGTTCAAAATGTCTGCTTGTCTTATCGCAAACATAGTCTACCTCCATTGATTAGTCATGACCATGCTAGGCAGAATGACACAATCTGATTACACCCCCAACGAGAATAAGTGAGCTCAGAGAGAAACACTGAGAGAAAATAGTTCCTTATTAGTCCTTTATTTCCGTGTAATTTCAGGACATTTTTCTCTGGGTGAATAATGAGGTGGTCATTATGTCGTCTAGCCTCTTAGAGGTTCAATCTGCTGTTTTATTAGGCACTTGGCAGCGCTACAGGAATACTGCGCAACAGGTGGAACCACTGAGGTCTGGGAGCTCTGTTTTCAGTGTAATTATCTCCAAATGTTTATAGTCCTTCATTTAAATGTTGTATTTTTTCAAATTTTGTACATTTTTTCCAGGCTTGTACTCAGCCATTAGACGGCAACTAGGCTAGGTTTTTTGGGGGAGGCCCAGACGCTTTAACAGGCCATCACCCATAAATTCACTCTGATTCCGTTGTGTTTACGACGGCAACAGATGTGAAAAGGATTCCATGCCTGCATTCTTACTAAATTAAGCAAGTATTTATGAGTTTGCGGATAATTTGAATGAGTCTGTGTGTGGGTGGGAGAGTTGTTGGGGGGGGTAGAGAGGACTACCTTGTTCTAAATGTCTCTCATCCTTTGGCTGAGAGCACTTTATTCCTTCTCATAACAGGCCCAATATATTGTGTGGTAATCACCAGTGCGATCCAATCATGCAGTCAGTATTACATCTTACAGAGGACTTGAGGGCTTCCTTTTTGATCTAAGTCATTGCTTCTTGTCTCATAGCAACAGGAATGACTGCTATGGAGATGATCGCTATGGAGATAACAGGAAGGAATAAAGAGATCTGTTTTTAATATAAACACACCACTGATGACATAAATCAAACGACAAGGCAAGTTCTAAAGCTTCATCTCAAAGATGGCTCAGGATCTAGTCCTATGTAGAGAGGTTTGGAGAGGTGAAGAGAGAACGGAATAAAATACTACTAACAGGAAGAGGCTCAGGATCTAGTCCTATGTAGAGAGGTTTGGAGAGGTGAAGAGAGAACGGGATAAAATACTACTAACAGGAAGAAGCTCAGGATCTAGTCCTATGTAGAGAGGTTTGGAGAGGTGAAGAGAGAACGGAATAAAATGCTACTAACAGGAAGAGGAGTGAAAGACAGATTAGATGGGGGGATAAAAAAAGAGAGATGTTTTTCATGTAAAATAACCTGAGATTAAATCGATGAAACAGAGCGAAGAACTGTTGTGGACGATCTCAGGATGCATGTGGAGGTTAGGAGAGGTGAGGTCACAGGGAAAGGAGAGAATAACAGGATAGAGATAAAGAAAGAGAAAGGAGAATGTGAATTAGAGAGAGGGGGAATAGAAAAATAAGTAGATAAAGAGTGAAATAAGAATGAGAAAGAGAGAGAGTGAGAATAAGAAGAGTTAGAAAAGAGAGGGAGGGAGGGAGGGAGAGCGGCAGCAGAAAGAGAGAATGGAGAGGTACTGTAACTAGGGAAGGATTTGACAACAGTAGAAGACTTCAGACAGACTGAGAAGCACATCCAGAAGCCCTAGCTGTTGCATCATAACTCAGGTAGGAAGTATTGAGTCAACCCCCGTATCGTAGAGAAAAAGCACGCTCCCCTGTCCTGCTCACGGCCTTGTCTAGATTTATCCCTCCATCTGTCCTCCTCTCTCTCACTCCCTAGTTCGATCTGCAGTCCTCTCTGTGAAATGCAACACAGTGACAGGTGGAGGGGATCATCCTTCATTTGTTCTCTCCCTCACATCTCCCTCCATCCCTTTCTCCTTCACATATGATGAACAGGCTGTCATAACAGATTTTTTTTTTAACTAGGCAAGTCAGTTAAGAACAAGTTCTTATTGTCAATGATTTAACTGATATATTAGCTCAGTGGTCTAATGTGGTCTGGACACATGCAATGGGTCTGGTTGCTCAATATGTAACACTTTTTAGCTAATCTTTAGGAAATTGCCTCTGTTGTTCAGTGTAGTTATATTAGGCAGTCATCCATGGAATAGGATTAGACTTATTTTTAATTTGGTATGTTTTATAGGGTGAAGCCATGAGAGGTAGGAGGTGAAACTCTGGGTATTCCATGAGTAAAACA